>NC_092382.1:61604124-61871624 GCF_030028105.1 Mobula birostris
AATTTAATTTGATATCACTTGAAATACAAGCCAGCATTGAATTTACTTTCGTTACAGCCGAAATAACCTTCCCGGCATCCGGAAGTTGAACTCATAAGTCAATGTCCATCTCGTCTTCCTGAGTTTTCCCTCCGGTTAAAAAAAAAACCTTCAATCCATTACTCCGAAGTGCATGTCCCACTCCCCTGTTACGTCATTGCCTACTCTGTCAAATTGAACATCTTTCTGTCGTCTCACTGCAAGTAAACTTTGTCATCTGAATCCCATCATGAGCTGACTCATGTCCCAATTGTTCCCCGGCACATTGCTGCATCCCTTATATAACGTCAGCTGCCTCCTGGCCTTTCGATTCCCTGCTCTTCGATAAGGGCAAAACCATCTCCGCTGTAGTTTTCCAAAACACCCTAGGCTAGAGCAGGTCAGGATCTGACGGCATTCAAGACCAAATCAGTAATAAAAGCAACTCATTTGTTATTTCAGTCTTTTGTATAAGAATGAAACAAAAAAGAGAATTAGCAGTCTTCACGAATTTAGAGTAAGCCTTGCACATGCGCTTCGCATTAGATAAACCTGTTGTGGAGAAATGCTTAGCACTACAGGGATGGGGAAGTGACCGTGAAGGGAGAGACAGTGTAGAGAGAGAAGGGAAGAGAGAGAGAGAGAGAGAGAGAGAGAGAGAGAGAGAGAGAGAGAGAGAGAGAGAGAGAGAGAGAGAGAGAGACTGGGGTGAGCGAAAATTGGAGAAGAGAGAATCTGGGGGAGAGAGATATTGGTGAGAGAATGAGAGAGAGACTGGGGAGAAAAACGTGGGAGAGGGACGGGAAGTGTGGAAAGCAGAGACTGATACAGGGGCGAGAGTTTAGGTGAGGATAAAGGGCAGAGGGCGGCAGACTAAGGGAGAGAGAGAGATAAACTGAGTGAGAGAAAGAGCGAGACTGTGGAGAGACAGACTGGGTGATAGAGAGAAGGGAAAGAGGGACGAGGACATTCGAAGTGAGAGAGACCAGGGCTTGAATGGTCGAGGGTGACGGAGTGGGAAAAGAGAAACTGAAGGCGAGAGACAGAGTGGAAGGAGTGTGGGAGAATGGACTGAGAGAGACAGCGGGAGGGATTGGTAGAGAGCGACTGCGAGTTAGGGACTTCGGGAAAAGTAAGAATAAGAGAGAGTGGGAGGATAGCGAGAAGGGGGTGGGGTGGTGGCACAACGAGGGACCAGGGTTGGTGAGTGGGCGTGGGGAGATTGACAACGGGAGAGAGACACATGCAAAATGCCAGAGGAGCTCAGCAGCCCAGGCAGATCTATGGGAAAACGTACAGTTGACGTTCCGGGCAGAAACCCTTCGGAAAGACTGGAGTAAAAAGTGCTGAGGAGTGAATTTAAAAGGTAGGGGGGAGGGCGGGGAGAGAGAAACACCGGGTGACAGGTGAAACCTGAATGGGGAGGGCTGCAGTAAGGAGCCTGGAAGTTGATCGGTGATAGTGACTCCGGGACATTGAGGAATGAAAGAGACAGCAGGAGCACAACAGGGAGGCAGTGGGCTGGCAAGAGATAAGGTGAGAGGGGAGAAACATAGAAACATAGAAATACAGAGACATAGAAAACCTACAGCACAATACAGGCCCTTCGGTACACAAAGCTGTGCCGAACATGTCCTTACTTTAGAACTACCTAGGCTTACCTATAACCCTCTATTTTTTCCAAGCTCCATCCAGGAGTCTCTTAAAAGGCGCCATCGCTTCCGCCTCCAGCACGGTTGTCGGCAGCCCGTTCCACGCACTCACCACTCTCAGTATATATATATATATATACAAAAAAACTTACTCCTGACATTTCCTCTGACCTAAAGAAAGGGGATGGAGAATGGTGAAAGCCGGCCGTGGGCATTGCCAGAAGTTTGAGAAATTGATGTTCATGCGATCAGATTGGAGACTATCCAAACGCAATACAAGGTTTTGTTCCTTCAGCCTAAGTGTGGCCTCATCGCAACAGTGGAGGGGGCCATAGATGGACATATCGGGATGGGAATGGGACGACGAATTAAAATGGGTGGCCACTGGGAGATCTCGCTTGATCTGGCGACGAGAGCGTAGATACTGAACAAAGCAGTCTCCCAGACTATGTTATATGTCACCGATATGCAGGAGGCCACACCGGGCGCAACGGACACAGTAACTGAATCCAACAATATCGAAATGTTGCCTCACCTGGAGGTACTGTTTCAGGCCCTGAATGGTAGTGAGGGAGGAGATGTATGGACAGGTGTAGTGCTTGATCCGCTTGCAAGGATAAGTGGCCAGAGGAGATTAGGGGAAGGGGCGGATGGACAAGGGAGTCGTGTTGGGAGCGATCCCTGCGGAAAGCAAAAAGTGGGGAGGGGTTGTAAGGTAAAGAATTGCTGAGGGCCTCCAACTTCTTTCAACAATCAACATCCCAGCTTCTTACTTCATCCCTACCCCTCCAGGTTTCACCTATCAACTGGTATTTCTCTCTCACATCCCCCACCTTTTAAATCTACTCCTCAGCTTTCCCCCCACTCCTTCCGAAGTATGTCGGTCCGAAACAACCACTGTACTCTTCTCCATAGGTGCTGCCTGGTATGCTGAGTTCATGCAGAATTTTGTGTGTGTTATTCCGATTTCCAGCATCTGCAGCTTTCCTCTTGTTTGTGAGCGTAGAGAAAGATTGATTTAGAGGCGAGATAGAGCGGAAATATCTGGGGGAAACAGGAAGACGAGAGATGTAAAGACTGGAGAGGGTGATAGACACTGGGGGTTGAGAGAGAATGGGATTAGGGAAGGTGGGAAACGTGAGTCGAAGAAAAGGCTTACGTACCTTGACTGTCTCGAGGGCTCTCTGGGATTTGCATTTCCACGATTCTAAAGTCCTTCGGAAAAATTCAACCCTTCCTGTCTCGCTAAACCCTCCATTCCAGTTTCGTCGAACCCACACCTTCCCAAACCGCATCCTTTCTCTGCCTCCTGCCAGCCCGTCTTCGTGACCATCACCTCCCTTCCCCTCTCTGTTAACTCCTACTTCCCTCTCCGTCATCAGAAGGCCAGGTCTTGGCGAGTAGGATTATGAAAACCCCCAAGACGTTGTGAAGAGGATGAAGAGAGTGAGGGTAGTTCGGGTCAGGGATAGAAGATAAAACGTGCGCTGGAGTCGGCGAGGTGGGGCAAGTCCTTAATGATGACTTTACTTCCGTATTCGTCAGTGAGAGTAGTCTTGAAGTTTGTGAAGGCAGCGTTATATCCTCTTGCGTGGTCAGGATATAACCCAGATTAATGCTGGAAGAGGAGTGAAAGATTACGTTTTAAAGCAAGATTTTCATGAATGATGATTTCCACTTGATTATCCTTGTGTAAGTAATCGGAATGAGTTTAACTACTACAGGATGATGTAATAAGCTTGACTGTTCCTTGTTTCTGTTGGAATTTTATGCATTTATCGTCTCCAAGTCTTAGAATTTTATTATGTTTTTTTTAAATATATTTTTTTTGAGTGTAGAGTTCTCACTGTGTCAGAAGGCTGCGAGTGGTGGGGGGTCCGCGAGAAGAGGGGTGGCCGTTAGCGTGTGCTATAACTGCGGTAAAGAGGGACATTTTTGGAGAGAATGTGAGTGGCACGGGGTGCGCTATAACTGTGGGGAAGAGGGTCACTTCCAGCAGAAATGTGGGCAGCAGGGAATCCCTCCGAGGGGGAGTCCCCGGGCATCCAAGCAGGGAGAGGTGTCGGGAAATTTAGAGGAGACCCAGTGAGGGAACGGTCTGGTGTCTCTGGGGGAACACGATGTACCAAGGAACCCTGAAAGCGAAAGACCCGATTCCAGAAGGAGTAATGGGTCCCCGATCCAGCGTGCCGCTATACGGGGTCGCAGGTCGCGTTACTATACCGTTGGTTTTACAACCAGTGTTTAAAGCATTTGTCCGTGACCCCATTCAGTGCACTGGAGAACTGACGCATCAGTGCTGGTGATTATGCGTATGACGCGTATTTGTCAGAGAGACTGGAGTTTTCAGTAGCCGATGTGGGGTTGTCCGAAGTTCGGGAGACGTTAATGCTGGTTTGTCCGGACCTGGTTGAGACGGGGGGTGATTCAATTCATGTGGGGACCAACACCCCTGTAGTACGGAGGCTCATGGGGGCCTGCCAGGAAAGGGCGGGTGAGAACTTTTTCGAGACCCGGTCTGTGCACCCAATGTTTCGAGCTGCTTTTGTGGCAGTGCGGAGCCACCCTGGGCCGGATACTGAACGTAAGCGAGGGACTGTGTGGTCTACCCAGTCGAAGCCTAAGGCAATAAGGCCCGGGGAAGTAGCGAGGGTGATGGGAACCCCCAGATTTCCCTGTGTGCTTGATGGTGAGGCCTTTTAGTGGACCTCGAGGGGGAGTAAAGATTTCCGGCTGGGTTGCTGGTGAGGCCCGAAGTGCAGAGGCTCTCGGTGGTACAGGCGAACAGGATTGCTGTGATTGTCAGAACAGCACAACGAGAGAAATCACCTTTAAGAGAGGGTTGCCGCTGGCACATTTGTTCCCGGTAACTGTAATGTCGAGCGCCCCCTTGAGGCCTGCTGGAAGGATACGATTGGAAAACATAGAGAAGCTGACTGCTGAGGCTTTTAACTTTGGGAACTCGCCGGTGCCGCCGGGTTGGAAGAAGAGGCTGGTGGAGAAGATGTTGCAGCTGGAAGATGTTTTTTCCCTTGGCGATTTCAATGTGGGTTGTTTCAAGAGCACTCGCCGCACCATCCGGGTGACTGAGGACACGCCGATCAGAGAGAGGTCGCGGCGATTGTCCCCTGCCGATGTGGAAAATGTGCGCCAGCACCTGCGTAAGTTGAAGGAAGCAGGGATCATCTCTGAATCACGAAGCCCTTATGCATCTCCAATAGTAATGGCCCGGAAGAAGAACGGAAATGGACGCATGTGTGTGGACAATAGGACTCTAAACCGGCGCACTGTCCCCGACCAGTATACAGTCCCGAGCGTCGAAGATGCGCTGACCTGTCCCAGTGGAGCGAAGTGGTTCAGTGTTCTGGATTTGAGGAGTGGATACTACCAGATCCCGATGAGCAATGCCGATAAAGAGAAGAACGCATTTATATGCCCTCTGGGATTTTCCCAGTTTGAAAGGATACCCCAGGACATATCAGGAGCCCCTGTCACTTTCCAGAGGGTCATGTGGAAGAAGGTGGGGGATATGAATTTGTTTGATGTGTTGGTGTACTTGGATGACTTGATAGTATTTAGATACACCTTGGAAGAGCATAAAGCGAGGCTACTGAAGGTGCTAAGCCGACTGAATGAGGAAGGGTTAAAACTCTCCCTGGACAAGTGCCAGTTCTGCAAGACGTATGTTAGCTATGTTGGGCACATAATCTCGCGGGATGGAGTAGTTAATACCCAGCTAAGATAGAAGCGATGACAACGCAGCCGGAGATTCGTGAAGGGCTACGCCAAAGTGAGTCACCCCTTGAACCAGCTTCGGCCTGGTTACCCTCCCTTGGGGCAGAAAAGGAAAAAGGGGAATGCAGACCGGAGATTATCTCTACCGAGCGGAACCTTTCGGACAGAGGTGGGATGCAAAATGTAAGGAGGCTTTTAAATTGCTGAAAGAGTTGCTGACCCAGGCGCCGGTGCTGGCTTTTGTGGAACCCCGGTTACCTTATGTACTACACACCGATGCCAGCCGAGAGGGATTAGGGACCGTCTTGTATCAAGATCAGGGTAGCCGGTTGAGGCCTGTAGCGTTTGTCATCCGGAGCTTGTCGCCCTCCGAGAGGAACTATACCGCCCACAATTTGGAGTTCCTACCGTTGAAATGGGCATGGTCGATAAGCTGAGTGACTGTCTCTACGAGGCCAAGTTTGAGATGAAGACGGACTGTTGTCACATGGTCACTTTACATCCTGACGTCCGCGAATTGGATGCTGCAGGCCATCGGTGGTTGGCGGCCTTGTCGTCTTATGATTTCAGCCTGAACTACCGGCCGGGGAGCCAGAACGTCGATGCCGACGCTTTGTCCCGACGGGTGCATCAGGAACTGGAGAGTGACCAGGAGTGGGAGAGCGTTACTGACCCTGCGGTGAAGGCCATGCTTCAGTTCGCTATGACTGTGAAGGCCGACGAAAAGGAGATGCCGGTTCGCGCAGTGGACCCACTGGGGGCTTCTGACGACGCCCTACCCCCTGTTTACTGTGACCTGACTGATCTGAAGACCAAGCAGCTGCTGGAATTGAGTCCGGGGGAAGTGGCTGCTGCTCAGCGAGATGGTCCGGGCATTGGCATCGTTTGATACGCGGTAGATAAGGGGGAAATGGCCTGGGCGGTGAAGAAGAAACACGTTTCAGTGCCTCCGTTACTGAGGGAGTGGCCTCGGTTGAAGTTGAGGAAACAAGTTTTATACCGGGTAACGTCATCCCCGGACCGACCTCGGTGTTGGCAGTTGGTCCTGCCTGAGAAGTATCGGAAGATTGCCTTGAAGTCACTGCGCGATGAGTCTAGACATTTGAGGATGGAGACCTATGGGTTACTCAAGGACAGGTGTTACTTGCGTCGAATGAAGTCGGAGTTTTAAGAGTACTGCAAGTCGTGTATTCGCTGCATACGCCGGAAAACACTGCCAGTGAAGGCTCTTCCTTTCTCACTCTTGCAGAGTGCAGGGTCCTTGAATCTGGTGTGCATGGATTTTCTGTCTATAGAACCCGATGCCAGCAACACGGCAAATGCCTTAGTCATCACGCACCACCACACCAGATATAATCAGGCTCTTCCGACCAAGGACCAGAGGGCGACTACGGTGGGAAAAGCGTTATGGGTGAGTATTTCTTGCATTATGGCCTTCCCCGGCGGATACACAGTGATCAAGGACGGGACTTTGAGAGTAAGCTCATCTATGAGTTACTGGGCATGCTGGGAGTTGAGGAATCGAGGACCACGCCTTATCATCCGCAGGCCGGTCCCCAGGCGGAGAGGTTTAATCAGACCTTGTTAGACATACTTGGGACTCTGGAGGTCAGCAAAAAGAAATGAAGGAGTCAACATATTGGGCATTTGTTTCACTGTTACAACTGT
This sequence comes from Mobula birostris, assembly GCF_030028105.1. Lineage (NCBI taxonomy): Eukaryota > Metazoa > Chordata > Chondrichthyes > Myliobatiformes > Myliobatidae > Mobula > Mobula birostris. The sequence goes on from NC_092382.1 coordinate 61,611,198, forward strand.
ACAAGCAATAAAGCTACTGGGTATTCGCCCTGTTATCTGATGGTTGGGCGTGAGGCGAGGCTGCCCATTGACCTCTTTTTCGGGATTGACGCGGGTGAGGTGCAGCCGAAGTCTTATCTGAAGTATATGTCTGATATGAGGAGAGAGCTGAAAAGGGCTTACGAAATAGGCTGGGGCGGCGGCCGCCAAGCAGAATCGGGAAAGTAAGAGGAGGTATGACCAGTGTTACGTGGGCGACAACAATGGATATGGAATTGAGACAGGTTTTTATAAACAAATATAAACATTTATTAAAGACTGATCAAAAATAGTGAAAAGTAAAAAAAAAGACTAATTTAACCGGAAGTAAACTGCTCTACGGCAATTTAACAAACCGCCAAACTTTGGAATAGTTCTTACAGTGGTAAATGCGAACACAGTCTTAAAGTGGCAAATTGGAAAGTTCGAGTGATTTATACAGTCAATTAGGAGAGGCCTCCCTGAAGTACAGAATTCCTCGAATACGTGACGTTACTGCTGATCCCAGCAGAAATATGCCTTGTACGAAGGATTCGCAACGAAGGAAAATAAAACGGTTTAAAGGAACTGACCTTCTTCTCTGGAAGGTGAACACTGCACCAAACTTTTCTGCTCTTGCAGATGTTATCTCAGATGTAGGCCACTATTGTTGAACGAAGATTCAATAAGGTCGATCCTTTATAAAACTACCGAATGACAGCAACTTTCCCCAGTCGTTCGGGTTCCCGTACATTGGTAAGGTTTTCACTCTCCAATACTGGACTGTAAAGACGAATCAAAGATGCTACAAACAAAGACTGGCAGCGATTGGTGAAACTGCCAGCAGCAACCTTTCCATCTTAAAATATGAACTAAAGCTCCGTTTTGAAGTGAAACTGCGTCATGAGACGAATACGCAGCCAAACTAAACACCGACGAACCAACCAACACAAAACTCTTGCGTCACAGCAAGGCTTTCCCGGTTTATACCTGTTGGAACAGGCCATCACGTGACTTCACACCGGCGGGAAAATTGCATCATGTGACCTCACACTGGCGGGAGAATTACATCACCACACCATCACAGGACCATTACATCATGCTCACAAGATACTCTATTACAACATGGTCCTAGAAGAAGCGATATCTGCTATTGGTCACCTAGTTTCATGCCACTTCCCATTCCCATTCCAATATGTCAATCCGTGGCTTCCTCGACTATCGCCACGAGGCTATACTCAGGTTGGAGGAACAACACCTTATATTCCGTCGGGGCAGCCTCCGAGCTGATTGCATGAAGACGATTTCCCAAACTTCCGGTAATGGCACTCCCACCTACCTTCACCAAGCCCCATCCCCTTTTCCGTCTCTCTCCTTATCTCCTTGCCCGCCAATCGCATCCCTTTGGGGCTTCAACCTGATTTTCTTTCTTCCATGCTCTTCTATTCTCACCTGCCAGACTTCTCCAGCTCCGGACCTCTTTCACCAATCAGCTTCCGCAGCTATTTATTTCAACCCTTCCTCTCACGGGTTCACCTATAACCCTGTGTTTCCCTTTTTAAATCTACACCTCACCATTTTTTCTCCAGTCCTGCTGACTGGTCTCGTCCCAAGACGTCAACTGTCCTTTTACCGATGTTGAGGTCTACCAGCACTTTTTACTTGAATTTCCATCGTCTTTATTTGTGAGAGGGAAGGAGGAATTTTGTTAGTCGGAGGGTAGTGTATCTGTGGAACGCTCTGCCCCAGACTTCGTCGGAGGCACAGTTTCCGTCTATATTTTTGTGTATAATCAAGAAGTTGATCATTACTTGATCGGTTAGGACAGCCAAAGATATGGCAAGGTGTAAGGGATTCAGTGTGGGATCTTGGATCAGCGGAGCAGACTGGATGAGCTGAATGGCATAATTCTACACCCAAGTCCTATGGTCTTATCATATTATGGAACAAGCCCCCACATTCATTATGAATCTTCTCTGCAGTCTTACAGCACAAAAGATCCTTTGCACAGAATACTAAGTAGAAATTAATGAAACTGTTGAAGAAACTTGGCAGGTCAGCCAGGATCTATTGAGAGGAATAGAGTCACTGTTCGGATGAAACTTTCCTTTACAGCGTTGACACAGAATCTTCGGCCCAACCGTTCCATACCGTACTGCTGTCCATTTAAATTAGTCACATCTGCCTGCCTTTGACCTAGCACTTCTGGGACATGAATTAGTTTGAATATACATCTAGATCGTAATGGCATACACGCTGAAGGGTCTTTTCCCTGCTGTAAAAGTCTGTGAAGAAACGCTTCCTATGCTGTACTTACCAAAACTGATTCGTTTTGGAAGCTCGGGGCCAATGAAGAGATAGTGCTAAAGAGCAGTGAGCTGGGTAATTTTCAGGGCCCACTGGGCTCTACTGCATATTATTCTGAGAAGCAGGAGTTGAGATTACTGCGGTCTAGACCAGTATATTTGCATTCTCTGCAGCCACAAACAAGACCCCAGAAAAGCTGTGATAAATATTAAGACGTGGAATTGATAATGCAGGAAAATATAGACGAGTGAGTTTCACGTCAGGGGTTGGAAAGATACTGGAAAGGACACTTTGGGTTAGGACGTTGAGCTATCGAACACCACACACATAAGTAGACCGCCTCACTCTTCTGATTTGTGACAGCATATTGTCTGGCCCAGTCCCATTTGCCTGCACAAGAACCGTCGCTTTCATTCCATTCGCATCCATGTACCCATCAGCGGGTCTTCTGAATGTTGATATTCAACTTGCATTTACTACTGTTTCTTACAGCTCATTCCAGACTCCCACTGACCCCTCCGTGAAGATGTTTCCTCTCATGTTCCGCTTAAATATTTCAACTTTGTCCATTAGTCTATGATTACTTGTTTCAGTGCCACCTTACCTGAGGAAGAAAAGCCTCAGTTTGGATGAGACTAAATCTTTTAAAATATTTTTATTAATTTTCAAAATTATAAACTTAATAACAAAGTTGGTACAAAGTTATTGGAATAATCTTAATCAGCAAATACAAAATGGATTTTAAGTAACATAGATATAAAAGACTTCAAAACTCATAATGAAATTAGTCATTAAAAAAAGAAATAAAAAGAAAAAAATATATATGAACAAAAAAATCCCCAAAAAAGAACAAAACAGGGCTAGACCAATATCTTGTATCAGACACGTTCAGTAATGCCGTCAACTTCACTCCTCTAATCATATAATTTAAGTTTAAAAAAATGATTCAGAAGGGTCAGATTGTATCATATGAAAATGTTGAGACTAAATCTATTGAATTATTCTCTCTAACGCTGGCCATCAAATCCTCAGAAAATCCTGATACGTGACGTTTGTTTTATTCTTCTCTCTCTGTGGAAAGGGGTGAAACCTCTCTCTGTTTCTAAGATTGGGAACATGAGACATGCCGATATTACCAGATGATTAATAGGTTTGTTTACCTCCGTCACTCTTCGTGGGGTTTGCTGTTACTTGTTTGTTTGTTGGGTGGTCAGCCCTGATGCTTCCTGAAGGAGCAAGTGAGGGGGTGGGGGCGGGAGATGGGGCTGGTGATATTTTTCGTGGTTCATTATTTTTCCAGGGTTTTCTTCTGTTTCGAGGATGTATACGAAGAGCAAGAATTTCAGGATGTACATTCTCTGATAATACATGGAGCCATTAGACCTGTCGGATGCCAAAAGGACTCGATGGAGTTTATCTGGCGAGGACGTTCCCGCGCTGGGGGAATTTCGGACCAGAAGACGATACCTCAGAGCACAGGGCCAACTATTTAGAATGCAGAAGAAGAGGATTGTATATAGGCCGAGAAATGAACCTCTAGACTGCGTTGCCACAGGCGGCTGGAAATTGAGAATATTCAAGACAAGAGTTTATAAACATATAAAGGATGATGGGGAGAAGGCATGAGTCTGAGGCTGAAAGGGTAATGGATCAGCGGGAAACAAATTGCGAAGTCGTCTCGCTCGACGGAATGGCCAAATTCTGCCTCTACATCACATGGCCTTATGGTCGTATGGCATCCAGGAATATTGAGGGGCCACCGCTCCTCTCGCCTCGCTTTGCCCGCAATATCCCAGAGTGCCTCACTGCAATCCTGACACGCGGTTCTGTCGGCTTATGTACGTATCCACCTATCCACCTATCTATCTATCTATCTGTCTATCTATCTATCTATCTATCTATCTATCTATCTATCTATCTGACTGTCTATCTATCTATCTATCTACCTATCTATCTATCTGACTGTCTGTCTATCTATCTATCTGTCTGTCTGTCTGTCTGTCTGTCTATCTATCTACCTATCTATCTCTATCTATCTCTCTATCCAGACATGCTGTGCGGAACAGCACCTCCCAACCCTGACTGACGTCGAGAACAAGGTAATGTGGTAGTGGAGAAGCTGAAGTTGGTGATTTTACGAAACGGTGTGAAAACTTTGAGTTACCATTACAATCAGGTGCGCGTTCATGATTTCAAAGGTGGAACTTCGCGGGAGCATTTCAGATTTTGACTGTGATCTTTTCTATCAGGTCCGCTCTCAAGTTTTAAAAGACAGAACTTTTCGGAGTTGGACTGAGGCCAATAGTTGAGCGGGATTCATTAGAAATGTTGAGTTAAAATAGCATAATTTTGCGGGGCGGCCATTCTGGGAAAGGGCATTGTTGCGAGTGGGCCAGTGTTTGGAGTGGCTTTGGATCACCAGGCTTCGCGAGATCAGGTTTAGGTGAACTAATTATCTGATCGATTTCTCTTTTTCTCCCTAATTTTTCATTCCTCGTCCATGAGGGTACAGTGGCGCAGAGAGAATGTCTCCGGTGGCAGACTTTTGTTCCGTGCTTCAGATATGGTCTTCCGGATAACCAAATTAGCATCAGAAACATCGAGCTGTGGCTCCCCCGTGAACACATTAAGCAACTGGCGCTGTCGCTCGATGAATTTTGGCTCACAAAAGCGACTGTGGACAGGTAGGAGCTGCAGGGAGGCCGGCGTCTCTAGATTGCAGGAGGGAGGCAACTGGGTTTTTGTCAGCAGAAGGAAAGGAAACGGGAGCCAGTGCGGAGTTTTCTGTGCCCTTTCCCCTCTCTATTAAGACACTGTAAATACCGTTGATGACTGCCTACAAGAAAGGGGCGGGGGTCGCTGTGGCCCGGTTTCTGGCACTGAATCTGCGGCTGCTGCTCACAAACGAAGAGTATTGAAGAGGACTACAGGTTTTGAAGGAGGTTGAAATGTCCGAGGAGCAGAGTCGAGATTCTCTAGGCGCGATAGAGACTCCTGGATGATATGTTGACTCTCAGCTGCCAGGATCAGGGATGTCTCAGATCGGAACCATAATATTCTGACGTGGAACAGTAGGCAGCTAGGTGTCTTGGTACCTATCAGTACCAATGACATCGATAGAAAAGATAAAGTGGTACTGAAGAGAAATGTTAGGTTGCGAGATGAAAACGGAAAAACAGGACATCCACTGGTCGGGAAATCGGTGTACTGAGGGTTACAGTCTGCATTTACTTCCGCGCCCCTCATGTGTTAACGGGCGGCGAACCTCCCAAAACCGCAACTCTTCCCTGAACTTTCAATTATCACCCGGCGGAACTTCCATCATTTCCACAGAAAATATATATTAATAAAAACCCGCAGAAATCTCAGCCAAGTGCATCACGGGGACCAGCCTTTCAGACATCGAAGGCATCTTCGAAAATAGATGATTAGAAATGGGGCATCCATCATTAAAGATATTCAATCCTGGACATGCCCTCTTCTCATTGCTGCTGTCAATGAAGAATTGACGGTGTCTGAGGCCCCACACACCAAGTTTCAGGAAGTTTATTTTCCTCCAGCACCAGATTTCTAAGTGGACAATGTACCCCTCTACACTACCTTAATATTCACCCTCTGTTTAAGAACTACATATTTACCTTAAAACACTTATTTTAGGAACACATTTCAGTATTTATTTTACTGAACGACTGCCGTAAAACAACAAATTCCAAACATCGGACTGTGATATTATGCCTACTGCTGAATCCGTTCTCCTCCACGCCCCTTCCCCCGTCCCCCGTAAGCTCGATGGCCGTTCTCTCTGAAAGCCATCTATCCGCACGAGTCACCTCTATAGTCACCTCCAGAAATGCCACCCTCTACCCACCCTCAACGACCCTTACTTTGGTGTCAAACGTTTCTCTCCACCGACCAGTCATTTATCCCTCCTCCCACCCTCACACTCGGCATCCTTCTGCTTGTCCTGCAGTGAATGCTGCACTCCCCACCGTGACCATTAATGTCCCTGATTCCCACACACCCGACTGCCATGTCTTCCATCCCTGGTGTTACTGTCTCCGAGCGATAGGGGTTCAGTGACGCGCCCCGCGGTGATTTACAGCCCTGGGATAGGAGGGGGAGAAGCGTAGGAAAACCGTCTGCCCGGAGTAGGGGAGACCCTGTCCGTCACCCGGCTAACACCCACCTGCAGTCTGCCCAGCTCAGCCATCGCTTCAGACCAGAGTACTTCCACGCCAAGTGATATCATACCGACGGGAGTTCGTTTTGCCTATCGGACCCAAGAGAGTAATGCCACTGGTGACAGTCCCTGCGTCGGTGTGCCGCACCATTTCCTCACCCTCACACACCAGGCGGCTTCACCAGCAGCTTGCAGTTGCCTCAGAGTGACTCGGCATTGGGAGGGAATTGGGATGGGCTGTTTCAGGCCACTGCATTGTCTGCTCTGGGAGCAGGCTGCTCTATGCGTCCGGTGGGGCTGCACAGACCTTCCTAATGGCCCGCCGGTACCGAAGGCAGCGAGCTTTTAGCAAGAGACGGAGACCAGTTTAATGCAAACAGCGTCAGTTTTATTGAGTCATGCAGCTGGATGGATTAACGGTTATACGACGGCGGGACAGCGATCAGCGGGATAGTGTATAGTCAGTACCGATACCAGAGAGTGTGAACACCGGAAAACTTTAACCCCTTCCCATAATCAGAGCACAGGAGAATTATTGCAGTTACATGGAAACAGGAGGTGGATCATATCGAACGTCCACTGCCTGTTCTGCCCAGTGTCTGTAACGCTCCAGCGCCGACAACCCGTGCGGCCAGACAGAAGTGGTCTGTGGCCTTCATCTTCCCCAGTGCGTTCCCCGAGGAGACACAGACATCCCCTCCAACCCCAAGCGTCAACCTGCGTGGCCCGCGGTTTTGGATGTATTTCCGATCTCACTCTTTCACCAGGAATGCAAAAGAGCCCGGGGAAGGACTCATCTGAATGTTCACCGTGACGCGGCGCCCCACACCAACATGGGCAAAGTTTTCTCAAGGCTGCTTCGCTTATCAACGCGGCCCGATGTTCTTGGGTCAGTGGAGGATCATGGTGGCCGGAAGTCCTAGAACTGGGCTCCTCAGCCAGCCACATTGCGGTTACTGTGGGGGTCGGTGATGATCGGTCACGTGTTGGTTATCGGGTGCCGAGGCCAGGCTGGGTGAATAGGCCAGTGCTTTGATTACTGAATAACGGTATGGGAATGCGTTATTAGCGGAGTGCGTGCCGAAAGCGGTGATTGATACGAAGCAAGGTGGGGGGATCCAAAGCGATTTCCGTCGTCCTCACATGCGTGGGCAATCCGCTCTGCCAGTGGCAACGAACCAGATCTCCACACTGAAAGGTGTAAGAGAAAGGTGAGGGGAAACTTCCTGAGTGCAACCGCTGTCCCTTTATTGACGAGATCGTCCTCATCAGCAGAGAACCGGCCCCAAAAATCGGCAGTGCTTGGCCGGCTGAGTGTGGAGAGCCGGCGGCACAGATGCGCTGAGAAACGCATTCCTACCGTTAGGGAGCATGGGATCTACGATCAGACAGGGTAAAAATATCGCCAGCAAGGAGACTAAATATCCAAGGTGTTTTCCACGGATGTGGGGAACTGAAGGATTACATGTGTCACGACAGGACTGATCAGGAATAACAGAGCCTGGTGTCGGAGAGGTAGGAAAGGTCCTTAATGAATATTTCTCTCAGTATTCATGATTCAGAAAGATCTTGACAAATGTGAGCACAACTATAACAGGCTGATATGCTTGAACAGGTCAATGTTAAGTAGGATGAGTGCATAGAATGGACGATCTGACAATTCAGCTGCAGATTGGCCAATATGACGTTGAGGTTATCTCTGAAACTTGGCTAAGGGATGGCTGCCATCGGGATCTGAACCTCCAAGGATATAAGATATATCGGAAAGATAGGTTAGTAGGCAGAGGGGGTGCTGTAGCTCTGTGTATAAGAAATAATATTAAATCATTGGAAAGAGGTGACATAGGATTGGAAGGCGTCGAGTCTCCATGGGTTGAGTTAAGAAATAGCAAGGGTAAAAGGACATTAATGGCAGTTGTATACAGGCCTCCAAACAGCAGCCGGAATGTGGTTTCCAAATTACAGCAGGAGATAGAAGACTCATGTCAGAAAGGCAATGTCATGATAATCGTTGGGGATTTTAACATGAAAATGGATTGGGAAAACTGGGTCAGTACTGAACCTCGAGAGAGAATGTGTAGAATGTTTAAGGGATAGCATTTTAGAAACCGTTTGTTGCTGAGCCAACCAGCGGATCGGCTGTGCTGGATTGGGTGTTATGCAATGATTGGAGGTGGTAAGAGAACACAAGGTTAAGGAACCATTAGGGAGCAGTGATCGCAATATGATCGAGTTCATATTGATATTTGAGAGGGAAAATAAAATCTAATGTGTGGAATTCCAATGGAATAAAGGATATTGCAATCGCATGGAAGGGAAACTGGCCGAAGTTGACTGGAAAGGGACATTTGAAGGAAAGACAAAGAAGAAGAAATTTCAAGAAGAAGAAGGGCAGAACCGCGGCTGGCAAGTAGAGTCAGAGCCGATGTAAAGGCAAAAGACGGGCCATAAAATAAAGCCGCAGCTAGTGCGAAGATCGAGCATTGGGAAGCTTTAAAAAATTTGCGGAAGAAAAACTACGAAGGTCATTAAGAAGGAAAAGATGAATTACAAGAGGAAGCTGGAGACTAATATCAAAGGAGATACCAAAAGCTGTTTATTGTACATTCAGGGTAAAAGAGAGTCGAGGGCAGAAATAGGATCAATACAAAATGACGCCGGAGATACTGCAATGAGAGATGTAGAGATGGCAGAGGAACTGAATGCGTATTTTGTATCAGTGTTCACAATGGAAGAGTCAGCAGTATACCGAACATTCACGAGTGTCAGGGAAATGAAGCACGTGCTGTGAAAATTACGACTGAAAAGGTGCTCAGGAAGTTTAATGGTCTGAGGGTGGATAAATCTCCTGGACCTGATGGATTGCACACCCGTGTTCTGAAAGAAGTAGCTGGAGAGAATACAGAGGCATTAACGATGATCTTTCAAGAATCGATAGATCCTGGCATGGTAGCGGATGACTGGAAGATTGCAAATGTTACTCCTTTATACAGGAAGGGTGGGAGGCAGCAGAAAGGAAACTATAGACCTGTTAGCATGACATCAGTGGTTGGGAAGTTGTTGGAATTGATTGTCCCGGATGAGATTACGGTGTACGTGAAGGCACATGACAAGAAAGGTAAAGCCAGCATGGTTTCCTGAAAGGAAAATCCTGCCTGACAAACATACTGCAATTCTTTGAGGAAATTAAAAGCAGCGTAGACAACGGAGATGCAGTAGACGTGGTGTACTTGGATGTTCAAAAGGACTTTGACAAGGTGCCGCACATGAGTCTGCTTAGCAAGAAAAGAGCCAATGGAACTACAGGGAAGTTACTAGCTTGGTTACTAGTCTGATCGACAGAAAACAGAGAGTGGAATGAGAGGATCGTATTTTGGTTGGCTACGGGTTACCAATGGAGCTCCGCAGTTGTCACTGTTGGGACCGTTACTTTTTACGATGCACGTTAATGATTTTGACTACAGCATTAATAGATTTACGGCCAAATTTGCCAATGATACCAGGATAGGTGGAGGAGCGGGTAGTGTTGAGGAAGCGGAGAGCCTGCAGAGAGATGTAGGTAGTTTAGGGGAATTGGCAAAGTATTGGCAAATGAAAAACAATGTTCGAAAGTTTATGGACTTGCACTTTGGTGGAAGAAATAAACAGACAGACTATTATTTCGATCGGGAAAGAATTCAAAATGCAGAGCTGCAAGGGAATTGGGACCTCTTGTGCAGGACACCCTAAAGGTTAACCTCCAGGTTGAGTCGGTTGTTAATCAAGGCGATTGCTATGTTGGCATTCATTTCTCGAGGCACAGAAACACAGAATCATAGAAAACCTGCAGCACGATATAGGTCCTTCGGCCCACAAAGCTGTGCCGAACATGTCCTTACCTTAGAACCTCCTAGGCTTACCCATAGCTCTGTATTTTTTCGAAGCCCCATGTACCTATCCAGGAGCCTTTTAAAAGACCCTATCGGTTCCCTCTCCACCACCGCCGCCGGCTGCCTATTCCACACACTCGCCACTCTCTGCATAAAAAAATACCCCTGACATCTCCTCTGTCCCTACTTAAAAACACCCTAAAACTATGTCCTCTCGTACTAGCCACTTCACCACTGGGAAACAGCCTCTGACTATCCAACATGACCAATGCCTCTCATTATCTTGTACACCTCTATATGGTCATCTCTCATCCTCTGTCGCTCCAATGAGAAAAGGCCCCAGTTTATTCAATTGATTCTCATCAGGCATGCTCCCAATGAAGGCAACCTCATTATAAAATTCCTCTGCATCCTTTCTATAGTTTCCAGGTCCTTCCTGTAGTGTGGCTACCGGAATTGAGCACAGTACTCCAAGTGGAGTCTGACCAGGGTCCTATATAGCTGCAAATTACCTCTCGGCACTTAAACACACGGCCAATACATTGTATGCCTTCTCAACCGCACAGTCAACCAACGTAGCAGCTTTGAGTGTCTTATGGACTTGGAACCCAAGATCCCTCGAATCCTTCACATTGCCAAGAGTCTTACCGTCAATGCAATATTCTGCCATCAATATTAACCTACCAAAATATACCACCTCACACTTATCTGGGTTGAACTCCATCTGCCAATTCTCAGCCCAGTTTTGAATCCTATCAGGGTCCCGCTGTGACAGCCCTCTACAAGATCCACAACAACCTCAACTTTCGTGTCATCAGCAAATTTACTAACCCATCCCTCCACTTCCGTATCCAGGTCATTTATAAAAATCACGAAGAGTAGGGGTCCCTGAGGCAAACCACTGTTCAACGACTTCCATGGAGAATATGACCCGTCTACAACCACTCTTTCTCTTCTGTGGGTAAGCCAGTTCTGGATTCATAAAGAAAAAATCCCCTTGGATCTCATGTCTACCTACTTTCTCAATAAGCCTTGCATGGGATACCCTATTAAAATGCCTTGCTGAAATCCATACACACTACAGCTACGGTCATACCTTCATCAATGGGTTTAATAACATCCTCAAAGCATTCAATCAGGCTCGTAAGGCAACGACATGCTGACAACGGCATGCTGGCTACTCCTAATCATATTATGCCTCTCCAAATGTTCATAAATCCTGCCTCTCAGGATCTTCCCTATAAGTTTACCAACCACTAATGTAAGACTCACTGGTCTATAATCTCCTGGGCTATCTCACCTCCCTTTCTTGAATAAGGGAACAACACCCGCAGCTCTCCAATCCTCCGAAACCTCTCTCGCCGTCATTGATGATGCAAAGATCATCCCCAGAGGCTCATCAATCTCCTCCCTCGCTTCCCACAGTAGCCTGGGGTGCATTCCTTCGGGTCCCGGTGACTTATCCAACTTGATCTTTCCAAAAGTTCCACTACATCGTCTTCCTTAACATCTACATGCTCAAGCTTTTCAGTCGGCTGCAAGTCATCGCTACAATCGTCAAGATCCTTTTCCGTAGTGAAGCAAAGTATTCATTAAGTACCTCAACTGTCTCCTCCTGTTTCATACAAGTGTTTCCACTGTCACACTTGATTAGTCCTATTATCTCACGACTTATCTTCTTGCTCTTCACATACTTGTTCAGTGCCTTGGGGTTTTCCTTAATCCTTTCCCACAAGGCCTTCTCATGGCTCTTTCTGTCTCTCCGAATTTCATTCTTAAGCTCATTCCTGCTAGCCTTATAATTTTCTAGATCTCAATCACGGTCTAGTTTTTGAACCTTTCGCAAGTTCTCCTTTAAGTATAACTGTCTTTGTACACCACGGTTCCTGTATCCTACCATCCTTTCCCTGTCTCATTGAAACGTACCTCTGTAGGACCCCACGAAAATATCCCTTGAACATTTTCCAGAATTCTTCCGTACGTTTCCCTGAGAACTTTTTTTTTTTTTACAATTTATGCTTCCATTTTCCTGCCTGATAGCCTCATATTTCGCCTTGTCCAATCAAACCTTTCCCTAACTTGTCTGTTCCTACCCCTCCACAATGCTGTGGCAAAGGAGAGAGAATTGTGATAACTAGCTCCAAAATGCACTTCCACTGTGATACTTGACAACTGACCAGTTTCATTTTCCAATACCTGAATAAGTACAACCTCTCCTCTGGTAGGCTTATCTACATATTGTGTCAAGAACCCTTCCTCAACACACAACTCCATCCCATCTAAATCCTTCACTCCAGGAAGATGCCAATCAATATCTGGGAAATTAAAATTTCCCACCACAACACCCCTGCTATTATTGTACCTCACTTCACTTGGAATATAAGAGCAGGGATGTGATGTTGAGGCTCTACAAGGCACTCGTGAGACCACACTTGGAGTATTTTGGGCAGTTTTGGACTCATTATTTTAGAAATATATTCTGACATTGGAGAAGGTTCAGAGAAGCTGCACAAGAATGATTCCAGGAATGAAAGGGTTACCGCATGAGGAACGTCTGGCAGCTCTTCGGCTGTATTCCCTTGAGCTCAGGAGAATGAGGTGGGATCTCAGAGAAACATTCCGAATTTTAAAAGGCGTGAAAAGATATGGCAAAGTTATTTCCCATGGTAAGGGACTCCAGGAAAATAGGGCAGGATTTCAGGATTGAAGGACGTCCTTTGAGAACTGAGATGCGGACAAATTACTTCAGTCAGAGTGTGGTAAATCTGTGGAATTTGTCGCCACCAGCGACTGTGGAGGCGAAGTCGTTGGGAGTATTTAAGGCAGTGATAGATAGGTTCTTGATTAACCAGGGCGTCAAAGGGTATGGGGTGAAACCGGGCGAAAGGGGATGACTGGAAGAATTGGATCAGGCCATGATTGAATGGCGGAGCAGACTCGATGGGCCGAATCTGCTCCTGTATCTTCTGGTCTTATGAGCTGAATCCTTTCAAGAACCTGAAGATAGTTAAGTCTCTGGTGCCGGGGGATATTTACTCCAGTTTTCTAAGGGAAGAGCAGTAAGGTCTTTAGGCGCTTTTGGCGATGGACTTTGCGTCCTACTGCCCTCTTCAGTCGTACCGGCGGATTGCAAGGAGTAAATGTTTATTTTTTGTTCAAAGAATATAATGGGGATAATGGCGGGAATCATAGAACAGTAAAGCTTATGCCATTGTGTGTAAAATGCTCCAGTAGATATCCAGGCAGTATATACAGGCATTTGAAGAAATAGAGTCTGATTAGAGATGGTCAGCATGGTCTTGCCAGGTGCAGGTCATGTCTCAAGAATGTGATTGAATTCGTTCTGATGCTGCAAACCACGTTAATGGTTTGTAGGAGGATGGTGCATACATGAATTTTATTAAGATGTTTAATAAGATTCCTCATTGTTGGCCCACTCAGAAAGTCATGTGATAGGGGGTCCAGAGAATCTTGTCTGTGTAGGTAGGACTGGCGTGCCCAAGAGACAGTGGGCTAGCAGTTGGAGATTATTGCACCTGGAGGTCAATGAGATGCTGTGATCCGTAGCGATCTGTTCTGTGACTCCTGGATTTTCTGAACTTTACAAATGAGTTGGATGAGGAAATGGATAGACATAGTAAACAGGCAAAACATGGATGCTGTTATGGATCATGTGGTGGGTTATCTCAAGTTACAAACTGGGCATTGATAGATGCAGAGCTGGGTTGAGAAATGGCAGGTCAAGTTGAGTATGGGAAGAGTGAAGAATGACACTTTGAAAGGCCGTATTTGATTGCAGAATCCATGGTTAATGACAGTTTACTGTAATTGAAAATATTGAAGAGCAGAAGCACTTTCAACGTTGACGTCCATTATCCCTTAATGTTTCCGCGCCATTAAATAGAATGGTTCAGAGTGTCTATGGATGGTTTAGGATAAACCGCCTGGGGAACGAGTTCAATAGCCGCGAGGTAATGTTGCAGCTCTATAAAACTCGAGTTAAACCACACTGGGAAATTGTGCTACACCCCAGATTGGAAACATCTGAAAAGAGGAGGGAATTTTAAAGCGATTTTTTGGTAATGTATAGGGGCTGCCAAAAGTGTGTTTTTACGCATAGTAGTGAGTGTGTGAAACGCAGTATCAATGGTGGTAGTATAGACACATGCATTAGGATCAATTCAGAGATTTTCTTAGCACACGGATAACGGAGCAATAGACGGCTTTGTCGGAGAACAAGTTTAGAGGCGCTAAAACATCAAGGACCAAAGGGGCTACAAAAACCTGCACTGTTCAGTGTTTTCTTATCTATGTACAGGATAAACTAGGATGGTCCGCACAGTTTATAATAGGGAGGATCATGCCTGGGCAATGTTTCAGGAGGTCAGGGTAGGGACAGAGATCAGTGACCACACCGGGGTCGTGGAGACATTACAGGAGCCGAAGGAAGCTGTTCAAAACCGTTCCTTCCCTTGAAAGAGCAAAGTGAGGAGTGTTTCTTTTCTTTCTCGCCGCTTCGCTCCCCGCCCGACCGTGCATGAGCACAAGGCTGGTACTGTAACGTCTCTGATTCATTAACTAACGCAATCACGGACAGAGCATTCGGATGCCACTTACCTTGACGGCTTCGTGCTGAAGTAATACGATAACCTGACGGAGAGGGTGGAAAAATAAGAAAAAATAATTAATGCTCCGACATCGTGAAGTTAATTGTCACCCACAATCCACATCTCACTGACACTCAACACTGATCCCTTCCCGATATGCTCAGAGGCAGCACCGGGACATCAAACTACCTTCCCTTTGGACACGTTGACCCTCCAGCTTCAACATCAAGTTCAAATTTTCCACCAAACTCCTTTCCTCCGTTTGCTCCAAACCGTGGAGCCCTACTGCGGTTCGCTGGGGCACCGGCCCAGCTTATCTGCCCTCTCACACAGACACACACAATGCAGCAGTCACACTTTATCAGTTCTTGGAGGAGTAGCGTGACGACGGAAGCTTCTGGAATAGAAAGCGTGCGATCACACTGACTGGTTTGCACTACAGGCTCTGCAATAGCTGCTAGAACATTAATGAACAGTCATGTAATGTGAATAACAACATGTGTAAAATTACAAGTTTGATCTCATGGGGATCTTCATCTTCCCCGATACAAAAATGTACATTCTCAGTGCGAGTAATAGACGGGGAGAATGTATTAAATGTATCCAGGATGCTTTATTAAATCCAAACGTGCACACTCCAGCGAGAGGAGGTGCTGGAGTGAAAAAGCAAACGTATGTAAAGCTCCCTAAATTCGGATCAAACGGTAGAAATCGAGAGTATAACGAAGCCAGTAAAGAACGAAAAATGCGAACGAGGAAAACCAAAAGGGGACGTGAAAAGTCCCTGGCAAGCAGGATTAAAGTGAATTTAATTAAGCAGTATTCAATAGAAACATCAACAGCAAATGACTAACTATGGACAGTGTATAATCATTTCACTTTGGGGAGCTAGGGAAGGCTATGTTTGCTTCAATGCGGAAAATGTAAGTGACGTATTCACTGAGTATTTTGCTTCCGTATTTATCAAGGTAAAAGACATGGAGGAGCAACAGATCGGAGCTCAGTGTATAAATATGTTAGGTGTTTAGAGGTGAAGTAGGAGAAGGAAGTGTTGGGCCTCCGAATGAGTTTTCAGGTGGATAAGTCTCCAGGACCTGATGGAATTTCCACAGGTTAGAGAAGGAAGAAAGAGACGGAATTGCACGGTCCTTGGCAAATATTTCCTCCCTAGCCACGTGAGAGATCCTAGAGGACTGAATACTGGCTAACATTTTACATCTACATGAAAAGGGGAAAAAAGAGAAATGCTGGAAACTATTTACACGTCAGTCTCACGTTAGTTTCTTACAAGAGAGAATTAGTTGCTGAAGGGCCTTTTTGAATCTGGAGTTCTAATTAGTGAAGCTCAGCAGGGATCTGGGCTGGGACCCCTTCTGTTCGTGATGTGAATAAATAAGCGGGATGCAAATGTCGACAGATTTGTTAGTAAGTTTTTGGATGATACCTAGATTTGTGGAGTTGTGGATAGTTTAGAAAAAACTTGCAAAACGTACAGCACAACATAGATCAGTTGCAGATATAGACAGAAAAATGGTAGAAGGAGTTTAACCCCGATGAATTTGGAATGTTGCACCTTGGTCGGGCAAATGCGAGGAGCAAGTACTCTGCTATTGAAAAAAAACCCTTAATTATTTTGCTGCTTAGAGAGATCTTGAAGTCCAAGTACATAGCACCTCGGAAACAGTTACAAAGGTCGATAAGGCGGTGAAGGAAGCTTATGCAATGTTTGCTTTCATTATTTAAGATATTTAGTACAAATGGCAATAGGTTATGTTGTAAATTTATGAAAATCTAGATTATTGCATATAATTCTAGTCATGCCACCGTAGGAAGGATGTTGAGGGTTTGGGTAGAGAGCAGAAGAGGATTATCAGGATGCTGCCTGGTTTAGAAGCCATGTGCTAACATTAGACACGACAACTTTTGTTTGCTTTGGAGCGAAGGAAGCTGACTGGGAATTGTGAGAGGCGCAGATAGAGTACACAGGCAGTTTCTTTTTCCCAGGGTATATATATCTAATAACAGAGGTCATGGATTGTAGATGAGAGAGGGTATGTTCGAAGGCGATGTGAGGGGTAACTTTTAATCCAGAGAGTGGTGAATGTTTGGACTGTGCTGTCTGGCGTGGTGGTAGAGGCAAATACATCAGAGGTTTTAGGAGATGGTAAGATAGGAAACCCTGTGATTGTGAGGAAGACGGAAGAATATGGGCATTGTGTAAGTAAGAGGGATTCGTTTGGCGGGGGGTGGGGTTCATTTACTTTCCAGTTCGGCACAATATTGTTGACCGAAGGGCCTGTTCCAATGCAGTATTCTTCTATGTTCTTTGTTCTCTCCCTCCCACCCTTCCGGCAGCATGAAAGCACACCCAATGTTGCGACGGGCCTGGTTCATTTAACGCCTCCAGACAAACACAGCTTTCGAATTCCACTTACCAGCCGATATTGACTTGTTTTATCCAGAACCATCTCCTATTTGAAGAATATGAAGAAGATACAAAAGTTGGTTGTGTGAAAAACTCTCTGAGAAACGGTGCAATGTTCACTCAGCCTTCTCTTTGTGCGCACTATGGGTTGAGGTGCTATTTTAAGTGGGACGGTACAGAGGGTCCATATGTTACCGACACTCAGCACTAAAGTGACGTGAGGGACTGTAGGATGTGTGAGGCCGAACAGATTGTAAGCATTTTCGTAACACTGTGCATATATTGTTATTACGTTTTCTTTATTTACATAATTCATTGTGAGTTATACATAGGAGGTACCTGAATGGCATACGCCATTATGGCAATACGTTATATGT
The DNA here is from genome assembly GCF_030028105.1 of Mobula birostris. Classification (NCBI taxonomy): domain Eukaryota; kingdom Metazoa; phylum Chordata; class Chondrichthyes; order Myliobatiformes; family Myliobatidae; genus Mobula; species Mobula birostris. Next base: position 61,628,960 of record NC_092382.1, read on the forward strand.
GAGTACCTCACGAATAGAACAATAAGTAGACAAGTTACCCCGGACATCTCTGTATTTCTTTGGATTATTTTCCAGAGTTTGTGAACATAACAGCACGGGAAACGAAGGCGTCAATGTTTTGGGCAGAGTGGGGGAAGGATATCCTGGGTCAGATCTCCTTGTTCTCATAAAACAGGACAAAAGTGTGAGCACATTTCCCGTATAGTATCTGCAGGGACTGGGAGTGTTGGCTCTAATAACCAGGCGAGACTATAGCTGCGCGACGTGTGCAGACAAGGGGAGCACAACATTTCCAAGAAGACCATATTTTAAGGTATAAGGAGAACAAACGAGAGATTTCAGGGCATATTGGACCAATTGAAAGTGACTCTCCACCTCATATTCTCGATATTGATATTTATTGCTTATTCAGCTATTATTATTATTTCTTATTTTCCATTTTGCCTTCCAATACTTTGTTGTATCTGGTACATTGGTCGCCAATACCATAAAATCAGAAGAGCTTAGGATCATAAGACATAGGAGAAGGATGCGGCTATTTGGCACATGAAGTCTGCTGCACTATTTTATCATAGCTGATCCATTTTTTTCCCCTCTCAGTCACAATCTCCTGCCTTCTCAAGTATCCTTTCATGTCCTGACTAATCAGGGTTCAATCAAGCTGTGCCTAAAATATACTAAATAACTTGGCCCCACAGCTGACCGTGGCAACAATTTCCACATATTTACAATTGTCTAGCTGAAGACATTCCGCCACATCCCCTTTCTAAAGGACATCCCTCTATTCTCCTGTTGGCTCTGGCCTCAGATTCCCGCACAATGGGATGCAAGCCTTCCAGAGTTTCCCTATCAAAGCCATTCAGCGTTGCAAGGGCTTGAATTCTAGACAGTAGAGGCCGAGAGCCATCCAATCTTCTTCATATGATAATCCTTCCAATCCTGGACTTATTTTCCTGAACCTCATACATCCTCTGAATTTTCAAAAATGTCAGCACATCCTTTCTTAGAAAAGGGGCCCGAAACTGTATACAATCTCTAAGTGAGTTCTCATCTCTGCTGTATAAAGCCTTAATAATACGTCTTTGCTTTCTTTTATTCTACTCCTCTGGAAATAGATGCCTAACATCGTATTTGCCTTCCTCACCACCGATTCAGCCGGGAAACTTAACTTCACATTCTTGCCCGAGGGCACCCGAAATCATGTGCTCCTCAGATTTTTGGTTTTGTTTCTGCGCTTGGAAGATAATCTGCCCTTTTATTTCTTCTGCCAATTTCCTGACTATCAACCTTCTGAAAAGTACTCCATCTGCCACTTCTTTGTGCATTTCCCTACTCTGTCTAGGTCTGTCTGTGGGGTCTCATCCTCCTCCAAACTTTCTGAAACTTCACCTATTTTCGTATCATCTGCAAATTTTCCACGAAAGAAGATGACAGTTTCCTCATCCAAAATCATTGACATGTAACGTAAGAAAGAAGCTGTCCTAACCCAGATCCCTGAGGGCAACCCGAGTCACCGGCAGCCAAACAGAAAAGTCTCCCTTCTTTCCCACAATTTGCCTTCTGCAAATCAATGCTAGTGTAGTTTTTGTAATACCATGGACTCTTACATTATTATGCAACCTCACGAGCGGTACTTTCTGAAGATTCATGTACACAACATACCGTTTTTCTATCCTGCTTGTTAGTTTCTCAAATTATTCCAACAGATTTTCAGGCAAGAGGTTCCGTTGAGGAAACCATGCTGACAAGTGACTATTTTACATGCGCCTCCAAAACGCCAAACCACATCCTTATCAACTTACTCCAACATTTTACCAACCACTGATGTCTAACGAACTTTCCTACAATTTCGTTAGTTGTGCCTCTCCTGCTTCTTGACGAGGGGCATGACATTTGCAATTTTCCATTCCTTCGCAACAGTGCCAGGATTTCTTTCTTGAAACATCCCAACTAATGCCTCTACCATCTCTTCAGTCACCTTCTCAGAAGCCTGGAATGTATGCCATCCTGTCCAGGAGACATCCACATTAGACCTTTCAGTTTCCAAGAACTTTCTCCCTTGAAATGGCAACTTCTGACATTTCTGCCCACAGAGACTCTCTATCTGCTCGAGTTTCCATAGTAATGTTTGATGCAAAATATATATTCAGTTCGTCCGCCATTTCATTGTCTCCTATTACTAGCTCTCCAGTATCATTTCCCAACAGTCCGATATCCACTCACATCTCTCTTGTACACATGATGTATCTGAACAAACCTTTGACATCGTCTTTAATATTATTTAGTAGTTTGCTACGCATTCCATATTTTCCTTTTTAATAACTTTTTATTTCTCTTCTGTTGTTTTTTTTAAAAAGGCTTCCCCATCCTCTAACTTCGCACTAATTGCTTTTGTGCTAGTTTTGACATCTCTTTTCAGCCAACGTTATGACGCATGTCCTTTATAAGGCTTCTTCCACTTGTGGTTGTATACATTCACGCCTTCCTGATTGTTTCCAGAAATTCCAGCATTGATTCTGTGTCTCCAGCCATCCCAGTGGTCTTTTCCAACTAATTTTAGTAAACTCCTTTCTCATGCCACTGCAATTCCCTTTACTCCACTGTAATGATGATACATTTGACTCTAGCTTCTCCGTCTCAAATGCCAGTGTAAATTCTATTATAGTATGATCACTTTCCCCATGACGGCTATTACCTTAAACTCTCTGATCTAAAGAGCAATCTTGTAGCCATTCTAGAAATGTCCACTCTAGGATCCTGCACCAAAATGATTTTCCCAATCTATCTGCATATTGAAATCCCCTATGACTATTCTAACATTCCATGTTTTGGATGCATTTTTATCCCGTTTTCCTTTGTAGACCATATCCTTACCGCCCAAAAGGCAGTTTGTATCAAAAGGGCTTGCCAGTCTGTATATCAGCTTTTTTTTTTTACCCTTGCTGTTCCTTAGATTTACCCACAACGAATCAAAACATTCAGACCCTTTGGTAACCCTTTCTAATTAGTCGATTTGAGTTTTTATCAGCAGAGGTATGCCACCCCCTGTGCCTACCTGTCTGTCGTTTCGATACAACCTGTGTCTTGGATGGTAAGCTCCAAGCTGTCATCTTTCAAAAAAAGATTTAGTGATGCCATAACGTCATACGCGTCAACTGTGACACAAGACCATCTCACCTATTCCGTATATCACCTTCAATACCGAACTCACCCTTTTACAAACGTTTGTGCATTGCAACTCACGTTGCCAACTGCCATTCTGTCGCATCGTCAGAGCGCTCCGTGCTCGCAGTCTCACTGCATACTGTCTCTGTCTGGAAACCAAATACCTCATGTTCGGCACTCGCACTCTGGTTGCCATTTCTCTCCCAAATTAGCTGAAACCGTTCATAAATCTGAAGCACTGACTCCTACACCAATTCCGCAGCCACGCATTCACCTGTCAAGTCATCGTATTCTTCCCCCACTGGCGATATCGAGACATTAATCACGCTATTACTATCCCGCAGGTCATTTTTTCAGCTTTTTATCCAGCTCCCTCAATTCTCTCTTCAGGACCTCCTCACTTGTTATAACTACGTTATTGGTGCCAGAATGCTGACCTTCACCCCGCAGAATGTCTTGGACCTGATCAGAAACATCTCTGATCCTGTCAGCAGGGAGGAAACATACCATCCGAGTCTGGCTATCGCGCCCACACAATCTTGTCTCTGTTCCTCCGACTATGGATTCTCCTATCACCACTGCAGTCTCCTCAGCTCTCTTATTCTCTGAGCCACAGCACCAAATACAGCGCCAAGGGCCGGTCAGTGCTGCTCGTCCATGCTCTCAACAGCATCCAAGTTGGTATACTGTTCATTAGGGGAAGCGACGACACTTCCTTTCCTTCTCCTGACAGTCTCCTAGTTGCCTTTCTCCTGCAACCTCAGGGTGATAAACTGCCTATAGATCCTAGCTATCAGCTTCCCATTCTCAAGTTTGAGTCAAAGGTCATAGACCGGCAGCTCCAGTTCCTTATGACACTGCGGATCTGCAGCTCGGTTCTCCTGGTGCAGATGTGCACCGGGAGACTGGGGATCTCCCAGAGTTTCCATCTCGCACATACCGTACGAAACACTGCCGTGCAGCCATTCCCGCTATTGTTCCATAACAGACGGGAAATCAAGAATTAAGTATCAAAGAGAATCTTGCGAACAAGAGGAAGGTTCTGGAATCCAAGAAACACACAGAATACTGGACGAATTCAGGAGAGGAGGCAGCATCTATACCAAAAAACGTGCTCTCGAAGCTTCAGGCTGAAACACTTCGGCAGCACTGGAGGAAAAAAAAACTGAGCACTAGATGGAAAAGGTGTGTTGCGGGGAGTGAAGGACAGAAACACAATGTGATAAGTGAAACAAGGGGGAAGAGTGAAGTGCAGAGCTGGGAAGTTGATTGGTGAAAGAGAAATAAAGCCATTGGGGAATGAAGGTGGTGGAGGGGTGATTTGTAGCTCCAGAGAGAGGCGACGTGCGGCAAAGGACATAAGTTGCGAGAAGGAAAAGGGCATTGGAAGTGGTAACGAAACCATTTTAAAATCACCATATTAACAGCGGAGGTGGTGAGGCGATACATTCTGAAAGTTACAGGCTTGTGACCCTTATTTCAGTCGTTGGTAAAATGTTGGATGCTGCTATTACGAGTGCGCTTTTGATGTACTTGGACTCACGTTATGTGTTAGGCTCAATTCAGCATAGTTTCCTTCAGGGGAATAATGACTGAAAAATCTGTTAGTATTTTTTGAGGAAATAAAGGAAGGCTTGATCATAAGACAAGAAAAGCATAAACATATAAGACACATGAGCAAACTTTGGCCACTCACCGAGTCTGATCCACCATTCCATAACGGCTGATCCCGGACCACACTCACCCCATAAACCGGCCTTCTCAATATCCTTTGATGCTCTCACTAATTAGGGAAAGATCAACTTTCGCATGAAAATGCGCAAGAACTTACCCATATTGGGTTCTTTGGGTTTGTCTGGCAGTTTCCCGTTGCAATAGCTGCAGCACTCATGCCTGCTCCTTGGCGCTCACGGACCACTGGAACATTGCTGGTGTCTTCGTCAATGAAGCGGATGTAAACCCAAATTCAGTCCGTCTGCCATTGATTTGCCTTCCATTTCTACATCACCAGCATAATTTTCCAGTGGCCCACTACCAACCCTCAGCTCCCTTTTACTCAAGATAATTGGAAAAAAAAAAGAACTTTTGATATCCTACAATATATTATCGGCTACTCTGCAGTCAAATTTCATCTTTTCCCTTCTCATCACTTTTTAGTTGCCTTTTGCTGGATATTTAAATAAGAAACTTACCAAACATCCAACTTCCCGCTCACTTTCGCTACCTTATATGTGCTTCCTTTTTTTTAATACAATCCTTACCGCCGTTTGTCAGCCACGGTTGCCTATCTCTGCCGCTTGACAACACTTTCCTCTGCGGCACATATCTATCCTGCGCCTTGTGAATCATTTCCAGTAATTCAGACAACCGCTCTGTTGTCGACCCCGCCAGTATCCTCCTCCAATCCACCTCAGCAAAGTCTTTCCTCCTGCCCCTGTATTGCGATATTGATTCATGTGAGTCATGCTACTCCCTCTCAAATTGCAGAATTAATTTAATCATATTATGGTCACTGCCTCCTAAAGGTACTTTACATTAAGCTCCCGAATGCGACCTGTGTTATTACAGAACAACCAATCCAAGATTGTCTTTCCCCGACTAAACTTGAGCACAGGCCGCGCGAAAAAGCCATCTTGCAGGCGATCAACAAATTCCCTGTGTTGCAATCCGACACCAATCTTTTTATTTCCACAATCCCCTTGCAGATTGCAGTCCTGCATCACAAATGTGTCATTACAATTCTTACATACCTTTTCTAGCTCATTTTGCAATCTGAAGCACACATCTTGGCTACTAATTTGAGGCCTATATATGATTCCCACAATATTTTTTCCCAGTTTCAGTTTCTTCACTCCAGCTACAACGGTTCAACACACTTTGACGCTATGTCACCTCTTTATAATGATGTAACACCGTCTGAAAGCAACAGATCCACAACATCGCCGATACCTTCCTTTCAGTACACAGTATATCATTTGATGTTAAGCTCCTAGCTATGCTCTTTTTCTGCCACGACTTACATATTACATCCCTAATTGCGCCACGAGTTCGTCCACCTTATTTTGATTGCAACGTGCAATACGTACAGCACCTTCAGTTCAGCAGTTTTAGTCCTTTTGAATTTTGCCTCTGTGGCAGAATTTAACTCTTTGTTCTGTCTACATTTCTACCCAATCATTAACTTCTCCTCCATTACACGCCCGTTAAACCCATCATCTGTATATAAACCCGCGGGATCATGCTCAACAATACATCTTGCTTTCCGTTACACTGCCATGTTGTTTCACACCACTTTCGACAGCTCTACAAAATCTGAGAAAGTCAATTGCTGTTGCTTTCTTAGATTTTCAGAAGGCCTTTCACAAGGTGCCGCACATGAGGCTGCTAAACGAGCTAAGGTCACATGGTATTACTGGAGCACTCCCAACCCTTCCGTCAGCTTGAGCACCCACCCAATACAGCAGCTCTTTTGGCTCACTTATCGCCCCGCGCACAGTCACAATCTTCAATATCCACTTACCTGTAATAAGACGCTTCCTGAGATGAAGGAATTCCTTCTACGTCGTACCTGTGTTCAAAAATAGAAATAATTATATCCCGGCTCATCAAACCATTATTTCGTTCGTTTCCCGATCCTGCGTGAGCGTCCTACTGGTGTGATTCGCTTTAAAAACTTTCGAGCATGTCAGTTTGAAAATAAATGAGTTTGAAGAATGTGAGGAAAACAAAGAATTAGAAGATGTGCCAGCAAAGCAGGATGCTCAGCGACGCAACACTACGACGGGCAGGGTGCAGAGAGGCGAGTTCGGAGCTGGTGCAGAGAGAGGAGCTCGGAGATATGCCAGAACTCGGGTGATTATTAAACAGGGCAAAAGGCTGAGCACATGAACTGGGTTGAAGAGCTGGCCGTGAATGATCACGTGAGATCTCAGCACCTCACTTTGTGCGATTTAGACGGACAAAGAAAAATAACCCTGGAAAAACTCTTTTGTGGATAAGGTAACAATAAGTGATAGGGGAGAAGGGACAAAACATTCAAATTGAACATAATGCTGGAGAGGTTTGAATATGATTCAGGGAAATGATCTACGATCGCAATAAATACTTTGCATCCGTTTTCAATGCAGAAGGCACCAGTAACTTGACCAATTTTCAAGGGGAATGCATTGTGTGGCCTTTCAATCAACAGAGGTGGATTCATTAGAAAAGGCAGAAAATTCAAATTCAGGTGTCACGACAGATCCTTTGAGTGTGCTCGGCTTTAAATAGTGCCAGTCTAAGATCCCCAGGCTCAGGCGAGGGCAAAGCATCTGAAAACTTTATCATTGTGTTCCTATTTCTCCATTCTGTTGGCGAGAATTACTACATGGGCAGTGTTCTGTGTTTGCGATGCGGGAAATTAGAAACACCAGGATAATCAAGTCTGCCCCGGTGCACCGAGCTGCAGCTTCTGAGGGAAAGTTTGACGGAACTGGAGCAGCAGTTAATGATCCACAACTCATTCGGTAGAGATGTCTCAGCTCGGGTGCAAGGGATCCCCGAGGGCAAGCGTGAGCAACAATGATAAGGTGAGGAGGTCCAGAGAGAGTTTCTTGGGAGCTCGATATAAAGCTGACAAACCGAATCTCCAGGGCTGCAATCCCTGCACAATCCAGTGCGTGAATAGAGATAGCTTTTCATCAGTGCGACTGAGACTTTGATTGTAGAGTTTCTCGTCAGTTGTTTATGTTTTCCGAATCGAGGAGCGACCAATCAGCAAGCGGTAGTGCGTAAGCAGTGATACTTTTCAGTCAGGGACAGGCAAAAGATTAAAAATGAACATATTTTCCAGCCATTTTTTTCCTGAGGACAGGGGTGCAGGAAAAGAGTTTTTATTTAATCCGGTGACGATTCAGATTTTGAGGGAAGTCTGTCTTTTTTTTTTCAGGCTTTTTATCTGATTTTAGGAGCAACCACTCAGAAAGTGGGATTCATTGGAGAAGGCCCAGAAGACGACGTGATCGATCGGAGCTGCCGGTTTGGAGAACTAAGCGCATCAACAAGTTTGCGTGCAGCACAACAGTGGTTGATCTCCCCTAGGGAACTAATATCCTGGAGGGGCGGTTTGCTAAGGCTACTGGGGACAGTTTAAGTTAGAATTGCTGGTGGGTGGGAACAGAACTAAAGGGATGAATAAAAGGGAGGTTGGCTCACCAATACAGAAAGCTTGGAGAGTGTGTGAAAGGGAGGATAGGCCGGTGATAGAGAAGGAACACGCTCAGACCGATGGTTTGAGATGTGTCTATTTTACTGCGAGGAGGATTATGAATAAAGCGGATGAGCTTAGAGCATGGATCAGCACTTGAGCTATGCTGTTGTGGCCATTATACAGACTTGGATGGTTCAGGAGCAGGAATGGTTACTTCAAGTGCCAGGCTTTAGATGTTTCAGAAAGGACAGGGAGAGAGGCAAAAGAGGTAGAGGCGTGAAAATATTGATCAGAGATAGACTCACGGCTGCAGAAAAGGGGGAATTCAGGGAGGGGTTGACAACGGAGTCTCTGTGGTTGAAGGTTATGAATTGTAAGGGGTCAATAACTCTACTGATGTCATGGTCCGGATCGGGGTCCCTTTAAATTTACTTTGTTTACGTTACGATCCGGACCGCGGACTCCGTGTTTCCCTTTGGTTCCCAGTTTTCCCGTGTCCCTCAGGCTTGGTGATACGAGGCAATTTACTCTCGGCTGAACCGGCAGTTTATAGTCTCCGGCTTTCTGCCGTTCGTGCGAGAGCGTTTGCAAAGCCACTAAAGGTACGGCGCGCCAACGTCATCTGGCCGGAGCAAGCTTAGTCTCCGCCCGAAGCGAGTGCCAGTAAGTCGCCTTTCCTCACCGGAGCAACCCTGTCAAGTTACCTCGCCAAAGCGAGCCTGCAAAGTTTCCTCACCGAGGCGGATCAGTCCCTTAACCCGCCGGAGGGAATCAAGAGCCGCTGTCTTCTGTTCCCGGGCCGAGTCTAGAGCTCGCCGCTACCCAGAGGCTCCAAGTACCACGTCCTGGCCCTGGCGGCATACAAGCACCACGTCCTGGCCCTGGCGGCATACAAGCACCAAGTCCTGGCACAGGCGGCATCCAAGCAGCAAGTCAAGTCCTGGTCCTCGCGGCATCCAAGTAGCAAGTCAAGTCCTGTCCCTGTCGGCATGCAAGTACCACGTCCTGGCCCTGGCGGCATACAAGTACCAAGTCCTGGCCCTGGTGGCATCCCAGTACCAAATCAAGTCCTGTCCCTGGCAGCATCCGAGTCTCATGTCAAGTCCTTGCCCTGGTGGTCTGTGATTCCGAGTCCTAACCCAAACCCTTAGTCCCGACCTGCTAGACTCAAGAGCCAAGACCCCAGCCTGCTAACCTCTCAAGATGTTTCTTGCATTTGGGTCCACCCTCGTTCCCAACGCCCCCCATTGTGACAACTGGATGTTTTTTATAGACGACCCAATAGTCGCAGGGACATCGTGGAGCAGGTAGGGGACAGATTCTGAGAAGGAGTAATAATAACAGGGTTGTTGTGGTGGGAGATCTTAAATTCCCAAATATTGATTGGCATCTACCGACAGTGAGGGGATTAGATGGTTTGGAGTTTGTTAGTTGTGTTCAGGAAGGTTTCTTGACAAAATAGGTCTCTAAGCCTACAAGAGGAGAGGCCGTGCTTGATCTGCTATTGGGAAATGAACCTGGTCAAGTGTCAGGTCTCCCAGCGGTTGACCATTTTGTAGATAGTAATCACAATTGTACCTAGTTTACCGTAGTATTGGAGAGGGAAAGGAAAACACACGTTAGGGAAACGTTTAATTGAAATAAGGGAAAACATGAGGCTATCGGGCAGGAACTTGGAAGCATAAATTGGAAACAGATATTCTCAGGGAAACGTGCGGAAGAAATGTAGAAAATGTTCAGGGGATATCTGCATGGGGTTCTGCATAGGTACGTTCCAATGAGAGAGGGAAAGGGTGGTAGTGTACAGAAACCGTGGTGTATAAAGGCTGTTGTTAATCTCGTCAAGAAGAAAAGAAGAGCTTACGAAAGGTTCAAAGAACTAGCTAATGGTAAAGATCTAGAAGATTATAAGGCTAGCAGGAAGGAGCTTAAGAAAGAAATTGGGAGACCCAGAAGGGGCCATGAGAGTGCTTTGGCGGACAGGATTGTGGAAAACCCCAAGTCATTCTGCAAGTATGCGAAGAGCAAGAGGATAACATATGAGATAACAGAACCAATCAAATGTGAGAGTGGTAAAGTGTGCATGGAACCGGAGGGCACTTAATGAATACTTTGCTTCAGTATTCATCAAGGAAAAAGGATCTTGACGATAGTAGGGATGATTTGCAGCGGGCTGATAAGCTTGGACATGTAGATATTAAGGAGACGGGTGTACTAGCGCTTTTGGAAAGCATCAAGTTGGGTAAGTCCCGCGGACCGGATGAGATGTACCCAAGGCTACCGTGGGTAGCGAGAGAGAAGATTGTTGAGCCTCTACCGATGATCTTTGCATCATAAATGGGGATGGGAGAGGTTCCGGAAGATCGGAGGTTTACGATGTTTTCCTCTTATTGAAGAAATTGAGTAGGGATAGCCCGGGAAATTACTGACCATTGAATGTTACATCAGTGGTTGACACGTTGATCGAGAAAATCCTGAGAGTCAGGATTTACGAACATTTGGAGAGGCATAATATGATTAGAAATAGTCAGCATTGCTTTGTCATAGGCAGGTCGTGCCTTACGAGCCTCATTGAATATTTTTGAGGATGTGACTGAACACATTGATGAAGGAAGACCATAGATGTAGTGTATATGGATTTCACCAAGACATTTGATAAGGTACCACATGCAAGGTTTACTGAGAAAGTAAGGAGGCATAAGATCTAAGGGGACATTGCTTTGTCGTTCCAGAACTGGCTTGCCCAAAGAAGACAAAGAGTGGTTGTGGATGGGTCATGTTCTGCATGGAATTCGGTGCCTCAAGGATCTGTTCTGGGACCCTTACTCTTTGTGATTTTTATGAATGACCTAGATGAGGAAGTGGAGGGATGGGTTAGTAAGTTTGCAGATGACACAAATCTTGGATGTCTTGTGGATAGTGTGCAGGGCTATCTGAGGTTGCAGCGGGACATTAATAGGATAGAAAACTGGGCTGAGATGTGGCGTCCGGAGTTCAACCCAGATAAGTGTGAAATGGGTCATTTTGGTAGGTCAAATATGATGGCAGAATGTAGCTTTAATGGTAAGGCTCTAGGCTGTGTGGAGGATCAGAGGTTCCCTGGGGTCCGAGTCTATAGGACGCTCAAAGGAGCTGCGCAGGTTGACTCTGTGGTTAATAATGCGTACGGTGTTTTGGCCTTCATCAATCGTAGAATTGAAATTAGGAGACGAGAGGTAGTGTTATAAGACCCTGGTCAGACCCCATTTGGAGTATTGTGCTCAGTTCTGGTCGCCTCACTACAGGAAGGATATTGAAGCCATAGAAAGGGTGCAGAGGAGATACACAAGAATGTTGCCTGGATTGGGGAGCATGCCTTATGAGAATAGGTTGAGTGAACTCGGCCTTTGCTCCTTGGATCAACGGAGGATGAGAGGTGACCTGATAGAGGTGTATAAAATGATGAGAGCATTGATCGTCTGCATGGTAAGAGGCTTTTTTTCCCAGGGCTGAAATGGTTGCTACAAGACGACACAGGTTTAAGCTGCTGGGGAGTAGGTACAGAGGAGATGGCAGGGGTAAGTTTTTCACCCAGAGAGTGGTGAATGCGTGGAATGGGCTGCCGGCAACGGTGGTGGAGACGCATACAATAGGGTCTTTTAGGAGACTTTTGGATAGGGAATGGAGCTTAAAATGGGGGCTATAGGTAAGCCTAGTAATTTCTGAGGTAGGAACATGTTCGGCACAACTTTGTGGGGCCAGATTGCCTGTATTCTGCTGTAGGTTATCGATGTTTCTATGTTTCTATGACTAAAGTGTGGATGGGAGATTCATCACTCAGTAGAACAGAAACCATATTTTGCTGTCGCGCTAGAGTCATCCGAATGGTATTTTCCCTTCCTGGTGTCACAATTAGGGATGTCTGGTGTCGAGTCTAAGGTATTTCCACGGGACTGGATTAGCAGCCAGTAGTCCTGTTGTACACCGACACCAATGACATAGGTAGACAAGGTGAAGAGGTCATGAAGAGAGTTTTTAGGCAGCTATGTAGGAAGCTGACAAACAGGACTTCAAGGGTGATCATCTCTTGCTCCCTGTACCATGTGCCAGTGAAAGTAGGAACAGACTGATTTGGCAGGTGAATGTGTGGCTGAGGAACTGATGCAGCGGGCAGGGGTTAAAGTTATTGATCATTGGGATCTCTTCTGGGGAAGGCGTGACCCGTGCAATAGGGACGGTTGCACCTCAGCCTTAGGAATTCGAAAGTCCTTACGGGCAGGGTAAAAAAGTTAATACGGATATGTTTAAATTAGTTTAGCAGGGTGATGTGAATCGAAGTGACAGTGCCAAACATGAAGTAGTTGGTTTACAAACAGAAACAGTGTGTAGTGAGACTGTTAGCAAGGAAATTATGATAATAGGGCAAAAATGCAGTCAACAGGATCAGCTGCAATGTAAAATTGAAAAGCGTGTCTATAGTACTGAGGTGTTACTCAACAAGGTAGATGAATTTGAAGTACGGTTACAGATTGTCGAGTATGATGTTGCAGGCATCACTGAATCGCGGCTGGAGAAAGATTGCAGCTGGGAACATAATGTCGAAAGGGTACACATTATATCGAAAGATAGGCAGGAAGACAGAGCGGTTGTCAATGCTCTGTTGGTAAACAAGGGAAATCAGATCATTAGAAAGATATGACACAGGTTCGGAAACTGTTTACTCATTATGGATAGAGCAAAGGAACAGCAAAGTTGAAAAGACTTCATTGGAGTTGTATACAGAGCCCCAAGCTGTCGTAAGGATGTAATCTACAAATTACAACGAGAGAGAAAAAAATCATGCCAAAAGCGCATATTCAATGAGTTTTTTTTAATGCAGGTAGATTGGGAATATCAGGTTGGTGCTGGAGTTCGAGAGGAGAATTTTGTGGAATGTTTAGAATTTGAATTATTAGAGCAGCTCCTGGTTGAGCAGACGAGGGGATCAGCTATTTTGGATTGGAAGTTGTGCAATGAATAGGTCTAAATTAGAGAGATTAAGGTGAAGGAATCCTATGGAACAATTGATCATAATATGATCGTATTTTCCCTGAAATCTGAAACAGAGAAGGTAAAGTCAGATGTATCACGACACAGAGGAGTATAGAGAAGTACAAAGGCAAGAGAGGGGAGTTGGCATGAATTGATTGGAAAAGAACATTGACAGTGAGGACGACAGAGCAGGAAAGACTGGAATTTCTGGAAGTAGTTCCGACGGCACAGGATATATGCATTCCCAAGAGTAGGATGTAGTCTAAAAGCAACATGACACAACCGTTACTACCAAGAGAAAGCAAAACCAACATAATAGCCAAACAGAGTATTAGTGGGAAATTCGACAAATGGGAAGCTTTCTTATACCAACAGAACAAAAAAAATCTAATAACCACATTAAGACTGTAAAGATGGAATACGAAAGTGTACTAGCCAATCATCTTAAAGAGAATCGCAAAAGTTTATTCAGATACATAAAGTGTAAAATACAGTCAACAGTGGATATTGGACCGCTGTATAACGATGCCTTAGAGGTAGTTATTGGGGATAAGGAAATAGCGGGAAAACTGTATTTTTCACCCGTCTTCGTTGGATGTTCGAAATGTCAGCAGTCATGAAGTGTATGAAGTTACCATTAACAGAGGGAAAGTTCTTGGGAAACTAAGAAGGTCTGAGCGTAGACAAGGTACCAGGATCTGACGCCAAGGTTCTGAAAGACATCACTAAAGAGATTGTTTGTCGCATTATCAGTGACCTTTCAAGAAACAATAGATTCTGAAATGGGTCCAGAGCACTGCAGAATTGGAAATGTCACTCCACTCCTCAAGAGGAAGAAAGGAAATTATATGCCAGTTAAGCTGACCTCATTGAATGGGAAGATGCCGGAACCGATTGCAATGGATTCTTTCTTCTTTGATCAAGGTCTGAAGTAATCCGGGGAGAAGGCAGAAGATTGGGGCTGTGAGGAATATAAGATTTTCCATGATGATATAGTGAAGAAGACTCGATGGGCCAAATAACCCGGTTCTGCTAGTACGTCTTATGGTCTTCAGAGAACCTGAAACGTCCGAAGTTAGATCCGGAAGTTTAAAGATCTGAAGTTAAATGGAGAGACAGAAAAGTCTGCATATGTAGATTGGTCTGTTGACAGGCCTCAAGGTAGATCGGGAAGCTGACATGTTTGAAGTTAGATTGAGAGGTCAAAATGACTGAAGATAGATTGGGAGGTGAAAGGGTTTGAAGTTTGATATGGAAGCCGAACATAGGTTGGAAGCTGAATGGACTGAAGTTAGATCGGGAATCTGAAAGGCCTGAACGTAGATTCGGAGGCTGACTGGACTGGAGGTAGGTCGGGAGAATGAAATATCAGAAGGTCCATCCTTGAAGGTGAATATTGTCTCCCACGTGAGACCGCAGACAAAGAAAGTAACTGGGACTTATCTGATAGAAACGGAGACTTATCTGGTTAGCTGGCGGTTAATAGTGCTGCTCCTCAGGAAGTGGTGTTGGGATCGCGTCGTTACACGTAATATGTAAATAACTTGTATGAGTGAATAGCTGGCTTTGCTTCCACATTTGCATACCATACCAACATTAGTGGAGGGGGAGCCTCGTTTGAGGAAGCCGGAGGAATTCACAAGTACGAAAACGGATTGGGAAATTGGGCAAGGATTTGTCAGATGGAATTTAGTGTCAGGAAATTGATGGTGATGCACTTTGGTAGAATTACTAAAGGCGCAAATAACTTCCTTAACGGTGCGAAAATCCATTCATAAGATGTGCAAAGAGATGTTGGTGTTATCGTGTAGGGTTCTCTAAAGGTTAGCATGCAGGTTCGGTTGATAGTAAGGAAGGAAAATACTAGGTTAGCATTCATGTCGAGAGGATTAAAAAGTAAAAGCAAGGATGCAATGCTGAAGATTTATAAATCATTGGCCATACCATATTAAGCGTATTGCTTTGAGGGGTGGACCCCATATAGAGAAAAGGGTGTGCTGAAGTTGGCGAGGGGGAGGAGGAGGATCATTAGAATGCTGTCGGAATGCAAGTGCTATCTTCAGAGAAGTGTTGGATGGTCAGATCCTGTACTCACAGGAGGTTAGAAATATGAGCTGGGGTCTCACGGAGTATTAAATGGCCGAGATATTGTGGACCAGATTGCAAAACCTAAGAATAGAGGAGTGTCCAATTAGACGAGATATGATGAAGCATTTCTTCAACCAGAGGGTCTCAAATCCAAGGAATTCATTGCCATAGGTGGACATGGAGTACATGTACTCGTGGACATTTAACATAGAAACATAGAAAACCTATAGTGCAATACAGGCCCTTCGGCCCACAAAGTTGTGGAGAACGTGTCCCTACCTTAGAAGTTACCAGGGTTAACAGTAGCCCTCTATTTTTCTAAGCTCCATGTACCTATCCAAAAGTCTCTTAAAACATCCGATTCGTATCCACCTCCACCACTGTTGCCGCCAACCCATTTCATGCACTCACTGCGCTCTGCGTAAAAAATAAAAACTTATCCCCTGAAGTCTCCTCTGTACCTACTCCCAAGCACCGTAAACCTGTCCCCTCTTGTGGCAGCCATTTCAGCCCTGGGAAAAAGCCTCTGACTATCCACACGATCAATGCCTCTCATCATCTTACACACTTCTATCAGGTCACCTCTGATCCTCCGTCGCTCCAAGGAGAAAAGGCCGAGTATAAAGTGAAGGTTGATAGGCTCTTGTTCAGCAAAGATATCAAAGTTTACAGGAAGAAGGTAGTGGAATAGGATAGAAAGATAATAAATCAGCCATTATCGGTGGACAGAACCGAAAGGCTGAATGGCACAAAAGCTCCCACATCTTCTGGTTATCGACGACAGATTAGATGTCATTTCGCCTATCTTAGTCACTGACAAAAGTTTATTGAGGATGACATTTCGAAGTACTTTGAATTCCCGAATCACAAAAATTGAAGTCAGCACAATTGTTCAGAACTCTGCCAGGAAAATTTGAGAAGCTCACCCTCCCTTCTGCCAAACGACGAGGAGAGAATGTTCTGTGCCCCGTTATGCATTAGCTGCACAACATACTCAACTATACGCCTCGGTGTGTGACCTACCTGTTGCAGAAAACTACGAAGAAGAAGGAGTTGTTGAAATTGGCTTTCTGCTCAGTGAGTGTAAGATTGAAGTGATTTGCCTGTTTCAGCAAACTCCGACGAATCCTACCGACAAAAACGTCCATTGTCGGGAAACGAGTTATAAATGCCTGCAAGATAAAAACATCGTAGAAATTGCAACAGAAAAATTCCGATACACACCCGTCTATCGACGCTGCACTGCCATTCAGTCAGATGTAAGGGTATATCAGAGATCCCCTCCGGTTTCTTTCACATACATCCAACTCTACTGAACGGCGACACGTTTCCTTCTCGCCTCTTCGGCATCCCGGGATATTCCAGATGAGACCGAACCCCCCAACGCCCCCACCATTCTGGTTCACTACAGCCACTGACCCTAGTCTGGCCACTGACTCGCCTTTGTTAAACCTGCCTGTTTAAAGAATTCCAACTAATTTGTCAGGTGTAATTTCCCCATAAGGTAACGGTGCTGAATTCGGCGTCCTTTATCGTTTGCCTTTCATTGAACCAAAATCCTTTCCCTTAATAATGAATAGCAAAAGCGTTATGTGGTGCAGAATTCCTCACCGGCCTGGAAAACATTGATTATCCCATACATGGGCCGACGCTAGCTTTCCTCGAACCCCAATCTTGTCCCTAACTTCAGTAGCGGAAACACATGCAATCAATTAACCATCATCCTACAGTGAAAGCATCCTCATCTAGTTCCCGACCACATTCCGCCCTCGGCCTGCGGGCCGGACACAATATAACGTCTGATCAGGTAGCAGATGGTCCTCACTTGTGGGTTTGTTGGTGTTGGAGGGTTTTCCCAATGTTCTTCGGGAAGCATCAAGTACATTGTAACCTTTCCATCTCTGGTGAGTGAAAGGAGAAATAGTCCATTGCTATGCATCAGATATCCTGGGGGGTGATAAAGAAAGTTGTAAATATGTATTCCTTTCACTAGAATCTCAAACAGGAATTTCAATAGAAAGCGGTAGCACAGTTCAGGCACTCCACCCTATCAACTTGTGACACCAGCTTCAATAAATTAAGAACCGTGTTGCCAGGTGACTTTGTTCCTCAGTGTCGTACTGCTCACTGTGTAAGACTTACGATGATTGGTCCTAATGACGTTGTAAAGATATTTCCCATGTAGGGAGAGTCTAGAATTACAGTGCACAACCTCATTAGAGGGGAGCGCTTTCAAAGCAGAGAGTAGGAGAGATTTCTTTAACTATAGGGTGGCGGATCTGTGAAATTTGTTACCAGCAGACTGTGGAGGTCAGCTGACGGGATGTATTTAAGGAAGAAATTAATAAGTTCTTGACTGGACATGACGTCAAAGGTTATGGGAAGAAGGCCGGGAACTGGTGTAGAGGAGGAGACAAATGAAAGGATCACCCATTCTTGAATAGCCGAGCAGATTCGATGGGCCACATAGCCTAATTCTGCTCCGATGCTTTGTGGTCTTCTGGTCTTATGTTATGGACATAATGAATCATGATTGAAAGAAGATGACAGCTGTGAACTAAATGTCCAAGTTACAGATTGTATCCAGAGGAGAGACAGAAACGCAGAGGGGGCAGCGAATATCTGCAAGTAGAATTGAAAGGAGTAACATATGGTCAGAAGGTGTTGAATCATTGTGGATAGAACTCAGGAACTGCAATGGTGAAAAATACCTGATGGGAGATGTACAAAGTCTCTACTGTCACTGTGGAAGACAGTAGCACTTTGCTAGATGCTCCATTTGTCAGGCGTCATGAGGTGCGTGAAGTTGCCATTGACAGAGAATAGGGTTTGGTGAAGCTGAAAATGCTGAAGGTATATAAATCGTCTAGACCAGATGGTGCATACTCTACGGTTCTGAAAAAGGTGGCTGAAGAGATTGTGGAGGAATTAGTAATGATATAGTACTAGAATAAGTAAAGTTTGCAATGGTTGCGGAAGACTGTAAAATGGCAAATCGTAACCACTCTTCAAAAAGGGAGAGAGAGGCTTAAGAAAGGAATCTGTAGGCGATTACTTTGACCTCAGGGCTTGACAAGACGTTGGAGTCGATTAATAAGGATAAGGTCTCTGGGTACTTTAAGGCACATGAAAAAAAAAAACGCCTTAGTCAGAAAATAGTTTTCTCAATGGAAAATCTTGCCTAAAAATCTGTTGGATTCTTTGAACATAAAGAGATAAGAAATAGCAGCAGGTGTCGGCCTCTGATGGTCGAGCCCGCTCCGCCATTCAATGAGTTCATGGACTCATCTCCACCTACCTGTCTTTCTGCAATAACAATTAATTACTTGTTTTAAAGAATATTTACTGAGGTGGACTCCGCGCCTCCATTGTACTGAGAATTCCACAGATTCTCCACTTTCTGGGAAAAACATTTCCTCTTCAGCCTGTTCTAAATTATTCCGAGAATTTGAGGCTATATCCCTTCGTTGTACTCTCGCTTATCAGTGCAAACAACCATCCCGCCTTTATCTTATAGAGCAACACACATAAAAGTTGCTGCGTTCACCAGCAACTTTTATGTGTGTTGCTTGAATTTCTAGCATCTGCAGAATTCCTGTTGTTTATCTTATAGAGGATTAATTTAGCCGCTTTTATAATTCCAGCTAGTAGAGTCCCAGGCAACTCAATCTCGTCTCATCGTCTCACCCCTCTCATCTCTGGATTCAATCTGTGGAATCTCCTCTGCAGGGCGCTCAACTCCAGTATATTCCTCCTCAAATAAGGAGACTAAACCTGCACACAGTACTCCAGGTGAAGCTGATCATACCCTGTACAGTTGCAGAATGGCCTCCTAGCTCTTAAATTGAATCCCTCTTGCAATGAAGACCAGCATTCCTTTTGCCTTCTTGATAGCCTGTTTCACCTGCACTCCAACCTTCTCTGATTCATGCCCGATCACTCCTAAGTCCCTCTGCACAGCAGCTTGCTGCATTTTTTTTTTACATTTAAATAATAATCTGCTCTTCTATTTTCCCTTGCAAATTGGATGACCTCGCATTTAGCAAAATTGTAGACCGGCAGCCAGACCCTTGCCGACTCACAGAAGCTATCTATATCTCTCTGCAGACTCTCCGTATCTTCTGCACAATTGTATTTTCCTCTCAGTGTAGTATTATCAACATACGTAGACACACTGCACTCGTTCCCCTCTTCCAGATCGCTAATGTACATCCTGAACAGTTGCGGACCCAGCACCGACCCCTGCGGCAAAATGCAAACAACTGATTGCCAAACAGAGTAATATCTACGTATACCGACTCTCTGTTTTCCTCTGAGTTAATCAATCCTCTATCCATGCTAATACAGCACCCCAACTCTATGCATCCTTATCCCATGTATGTCTTTCATGTTTTACCTTATTAAACGCCTTCCGGAACTCCGAGTAAATAACGTCCATCTGTCCCCCTCTATCCACTGGGCTCATTAAATTATGAAATAACTCCAGTAAGTTTCTCAAGCGAAGCCTACCTTGCCTGAATCCATGCCGCGTCTGCCTGATGGATCCATCTATTTCCAGATGTTTCGCTATTTCTTTGCTAATGATGGCTTCAAACATTTTCACAGCTACGGATGTTAATCTAACTGGCCTATAGTTACATGCCTTTTGCCTATATCCTTTTTTTTAATGGTGACGTGACATTTGCCGTCTTCCGTTTTACGGGGAGCTGCTCAGAGTCCAGTACATTTTGGTAAGCATCTACTATAACTTCTACCATTTTTTTCAGTTCCGAGGGACCCTGATCAAGTTTGTTCAGCACCACCTCTTTCTTGCTATCGGTTATATCGAGGTCCTTACCTCCTATCTCATCCATAACAGCTCTCTTTGGTATATTAGATGTGTGTTCAACGGTGAAGACAGGCACAGAATGGTCATTCCAAGCCTCGGGTATTTCCTGATTACCCGACATCAATTCCCCCTTCCCAACATCCAGGGGACATCCATTCACTTTAGCTAACCTTTTCCAATTTATAAAATTATCAAAAAAAAACAACATTTTTTCTATCGCAAACACGAGGAAATCTACAGATGCTAGAATTTCAAGCAACGCACATAAAAAATTCTGGTGAACGCAGCGGGCCAGGCAGCATCTATTGAAAGAGATACAATCGACGTTTCAGGCAGAGACCCTTCGTCAGGACTAACTGAAAGATGAGTGAGTAAGAGTAACACTCTTTCTGTTCTTTTGTTTTTCATTGTCTGGTATTGTGCAAGAAAACCATTAAGGTTGCACTCTGTGAAATCTTCCTCAGGACTGCCTCGCCCAATCACTTGCTCAATCTACGTGCAAGTAAAATACCCCCATGATAACTGCTGTCCGTTCTTACATGCCTCAGATATTTCTCTGTTTATTGCTCTGCCACTGTAATGTTATTATTCGGTGACCGACAGACAACTCCCACGAATGATTTTTTCCCTTTCTTAATCACTTCCCAGATGGATCCAATATTCTGCTCCTCAAATCTTGCATCGCCTCTCACTATAGCCCTGAACTCATCTTTGAATAGGAGCGCTATCCCATCTCCCGTACTTTTCTGTCTATCCATCCGTATTACCTTATATACTTGGATATTTAATACCCTATCCTCATCACCTTGCAACCGTCTCTGTGACAGACACTAAATAGTACCCCTTGGTTCTGTGCCGCAAGTTCATTGACCTTATTTCGAATACTGCGGGAATTCCAATGAATTGCCCTGACACTGATATTTTAATCATTTGCTCTTTTGTGCTTGACTGTTCGATACTCCATACTTTTCCCTTTTTTATCTTTTGCATTTACTTATTTTATCGACACTTTTCTTTTTATTACTTTATGCATACTTATCCAAATTGTTGAACGCACCCTCCTGCAATTTAGTTTAAAGCCATGTCCACAGCCCTAATTATGTATCCAGGTCACATCACGTTTCAGCTGGAGCCCGTCCCATAGGCACATCTCCATTCTTCCCCAATACTGGTGTCAATTTCCCATGAATTCAAACCCACTGCTCCCACACTAATCCTTGAACTGCGATCAGATCTTCTTGGTCCTATGCCAATTTGCATAAATAATTGAAAAATAATAAGCAGACTAGTCAAAGGAGAATTCGATGATGCAGTGTACATAGATTTTCTGAAGCCCTTTGACAAGATGCCACTTATGAGGCTGGTGAACAAACTACGAGTCCGTGGTATTACAGGAAACATTCTAGCATGGATAGAACAGTAACTCCTTGGTCGGACGCAAAGTGTGGGACTAAAGTAGCCGTTTCTTGTTGAATGCAGGCACCCAGTTGTGTTCCAATTGGGAGTCTATTGGGCTCGCTATTTTTTACATTTGGGATTTCATCTGGGGAATTAATGACCTGTAGAAAAGTGAAAAGTTGCACATGTCGCAGGAAGGGGCAATATTCTCGTGGACCCATTTGATGGAACTGTTCGGGAGGATTTAATCTAATTTGACAGCGTGTGGGACCTTGATGAATGGACTCACGGTAGGACGGATGTTTTTTTTTAAGCGTGCTGTCAGACTCTTAGGAAGAGCAGCAGATGATAATCCAAAATTGCAGTCAGCAGGGTGAGCATCAGTGCATTAGGAATGCACAATCAAAAACGGTAACAAATACGGCACTCAAAGTGCTATATCTCAGTTCACGGAGTATAAGAAACAAGGTGGATGATATTGTTCCATAGTTGCTAATTGTCAGTTATGATGTTGTGGCCATCACTGAATCATGGCTGAAAGGTAGTTGTAGATGGGAGTTGAAAGTTCAAGGTTACACATAGTTTAGGAGGGATAGGAAGGGAGGCAGAGGGGCTTGCGTGGCTCCGCTGGTAAGAATAGCATCAAATCAGTAGAAAGATGTGACATAGGATCGGAAGATATTCAAACATTACGGGTTGGGTTAAGGAATTGCAGGGGTAAAAGAACCCTTGCAATGTCTTAACTCAACCCGTAAGGATTCAATATCGTCCGATCGTATGTCACATCTTTGTAACTCAACCCGTAAGGAAGTTATACGCAGTAGCTGGGATGCAGATGACAGATTACGGCGGGAAATAGAAAAGTCATGTCAAATGGTCAATGTTATGATAGTCCTGGGAGATTTTAACATGCAGGACGATTGGCAAAATAGTTCGGAAAATAATTTCAACGAAGTCAGTTTGTTGAACGCTACGAGATGGCATTTTCAGAGCATCAACTTTACTGGATTGAGTGTTATGTAATGACACGGAGGCGACTCGGTACCTGAAAGTAAACGCCCCCTGAGGAGGCATTGATCAGAATGTGATTGAGTTCAACTTGAAATTTGATTGGGTACAGTATGTGTAAATCTGAGGTAGCAGTATTCACATGCTCCGGAAATACCGGCTGTGTGGTGAAAACGCACAATCAGATTCAGAAACATAATCAGGTTTATTATCACCATCATGTGACGTGAATTTTGTTAACTTAGCAGCAGCAGTTCAATGCAATACATAATCCAGCGGAGAGAGAGAAAATAATAGAAAATATATAATAATGAATAAAGAGGTAGATCAATTACGTAATTGAATAGATTTGTTTTAAAGTGCAAAAACAGAAATACTGTATATTAAAAAAGTAAGGTAGTGTCCAAAGCTTCAATGTCCATTTAGGAATCAGATGGCAGAGGGGAAGAAGCTGTTCCTGAATCGCTGAGTGTGTGTCTTCAGGCTTCTGTATCTCCTACCTGATGGTAACAGGGAGAAACGAGCATGCCCTGGGTGCTGGAGGTTTTCAATAATGGACGCTGCCTTCCTGAGACACCGCTCCCTAAAGATGCCCTTGGGTACTTTCTCGGCTTGTGCCGAATACGGAGCTGACTAAATTTACAACCTTCTACAGATTCTTTAGGTCCTGTCCAGTAGCCTCTTTCACTTCATTGATTGAAGAAGTTTGGTATGGGCTTAATCATAACGGCTTTTTGCACAGGCCCAATTGAGAGTACCCGGACTGGCGGTATCATTGCCAGGCATATGAAGGATGTAAGATATGTAAGAAATCAGCATTAATTGATGGTGGAGATTACTTTATTGACTATATGGCTCAAGACTGCTCCTATGTCTTATGGTCTATGGTCTAAGATAATTTTATAACTCCGTAAAACCCTGGTTTTACCGAACTTGTGTTCAGTTCATACTGCCACATTATGCAAAGCTTTCAGGAGCACGCAGTGGGAATTTTCCAGGATGTTGCCTGGATGAGAGAGCATATCTTCTGAGCATACATAGAGCGAATTTGGGTTTTCCTCTTCAGAGTGAATGGGAATAAGGGACGACAGATAGAGGCGTAAATAGGGTATGCATGAAAGGGGATTGATGGAAAGCATAGGGCAGACGTTTCACACAGTCTGCCGGTGTGGTTGTAGGAGCAGATATGTTCTTCTACAGCCAGATATATCCCTAGTGAGCATGCACCGGTCGTGCATGCAGCCTGGTACAGCCGTTCCGATCTATTCTTACTTTCTTCTTCTTACTTTTTAAGTTACGTTATTTATTTTTTTTTCTCTCCGTAACACATGGAAGCTGCACCCTCTCTAACATGCTGATAGAGAGAGTTTTATATGGGTTTTCTTTAGCGCTGGAAATGGTTACATCCCAACACGCGGGACAGAAGCAAGGTCGCATTGTGTATTCCACGGACCAGCAAATACCGGCCGGTTTAGCGAGCAGAGCGGCGGTCACCGCTGCTGAAATCCGGAGGAAAGCACACAGAGGATGCAGAGGGGGATCACAAAGCCGAGGAAAGAAGACCGGGTCGAGACAACAGAGACTTCTGGAGAAGAGGAGTTCGGTGGGTAACACCATTCCGCCTGACCGGAAGTGCACTGAGAGCGGTAAGCGTGAAGGAGTTGGGTGTTTACTGTTCTGGCTAACAACGGATGGTGCAATCCGGGGCATATTACGATTGAGGAACGTGTTTGTAGACTGGATATTGGACTTTTTACTGTTGAACTTCGGCCACATTCCACCGTGATACAACACTTGGCGGCACGGGAGGTCGTTCCTGCCTGGGGCCATCGAACATGCAGCTCCTCCCGTAGAGGGTCAGACACCCTGAGCCAAGTAGACTGGTCCTGGACTTATTTTCCATCTGGCATAGTTTGCATTTTGTTGTTTGATTGTTGTTTTTTTTTTTTTTTTGTATTGCTATATTTACGCTCTATTCTTGGTTGGTGCGGCTGTAAAGAAACCAAATGTCCCTCGGGATTAATAAAGCATACCTATCTATCTATCTACCTATCTAGATATATTAGGGGGACTTAAGAGACTCTTAGATGGGCACATGCATGATAGAAAAGTTGGAGATTAAAATTCAAAGTTCAATGGAGGGCACGTATTGATGATGAGGCAGACAGTCTGCAGAGGGACTCAGGCAGATTGGGAGAATGAGTAAAGAACTGACAGAAAGAATGTAGACGAGGAAATTATATGTTCATGCAGATGGACAGCATGGGTTATTTTCTCGAAGGGCCGAAATTTCAAAATTGAGCCTAGCTGCGTAATGATGGCAGTAAAATTCCAGACCAACAGAAAGGCCAAAAGAAACTCTAAATTGTTCATAACTGGGAAAGGACTTATCTTCGAAAACGGGTAACACTGGATTTGTGGAAAGGGCCTTGGATACAGATTACAAACACGAGATAGAAAATGCATGCAATAAGGACAATGTTGCGATATTACGATGGGTATTTCAATTTCCAATTATCTTTTTTTTTCATTTAATGAGATTGGTGTTGGATCCCAAGAGAGGGAATTTGTACAATTCCTAGAAAATGGCTTTTTGGAGCATCTTTGTAAATAACACACTAGAGGAAAAGCAATTATGAATGGACCGGATGTACTGAACCAGATTTTGTACAGGGAACATAATGTAATGGAACGTTAAGGCGACATTGATCTTAATATGATGGAATACACCCTGCAGTTTGAAAGGCAGAAACTAAAGTTAGATATATCATTAACACAGTGAAGAGAAGGTAAATGCAGAGGCATGAGAGTAGAGATGGAAAACGTTGATCGGATGAGGACACTTGCAGGGATGACGGCAGAACAACAATGGTTTCTTGAGTGTATTTAAAGCGGAGGTTGCTAGATTTTTGAATATTCATGGAGTCAAAGGTTAAGGGGAGAACGCACGAGAATGGGTTTGAGATGGAAAATAAATCATCTACCTGATCTGTACAAGTTGAAAGCCTGACCCAGGATAAAGGTTTCTCCGTGCTCCTGTCAGTGACCTGTGAACCTGTTTGGGCGACTAGGGGGGGAGGAGGAGGAGGAGGAGGAGGAGGAGGAGGAGGAGGAGGAGGAGGAGGAGGAGGAGGAGGAGGAGGAGGAGGAGAAGAAGAAGGAGAAGAAGAAGAAGAAGAAGAAGAAGAAGAAGAAGAAGAAGAAGAAGAAGAAGAAGAAGAAGGAGAAGAAGAAGAAGAAGAAGAAGAAGAAGAAGAAGAAGAAGAAGAAGAAGAAGAAGAAGAAGAAGAAGACTTTTGCCGAGCGTAATAAGGACTAGCACTAGGGAGCAGATGGGAGGGTTATTGGAGGGGTATATATGTGAAATATGATGCAGGTTCCTGTACGTGGAGAATGGTGGGTGTGTGGAACGCGCGGCCAAGGGCGTAGAATGAGACATATACTTTCGGAGAATTGAAGAAACTCCAAAATGGGCACACGAATGAGAAATTAAAAGGGAGGCTACGCAGGACAGAGGGTTAAATTGATCTCACGCTGGATAAAATGTCAGGACATCATCATGCCCCGGAGGGTCTGTGCCACGTTGTACTCTTATGTTCGGTGATACTGTAATTTTCTCTTTATTAAACTGAAATTTATTCACGGCTGTAATTTCAATCCTCTCCGATTTTCTGATCTACCATAACCGTTCCACATTCACAAACACTCTGTTGGAATATGGTGCTACATCATGGATTATGGCTCAGGCCTTAACCTTCTGGAAAAAAAATGCCGCTGTTTTCAACTGATCGATTACTTGATAAAGACTTCCACATGACTGTGCAGGCACATCGCGAGGGGGAGCGGTATGCAGCTGCTCGCTGCCACATAGACTGGGTCCCCTGCAATGGTGAAGATGCAGAGCGGACAGCTGCGTAACAGCTGGGCTGTGACAGTCACCACTTCTTTCCTGACATCCCAACCCACCGACACTCCCAACCTACCTGCGGAGTTGCCCCGCATTGTATAGTCCATTAGGATGTGCATGGAAGTGTCAACTACGCGACTGATGCTAGTATCCACGTGTGTTCCAACCCAGACCGATTCCTTGTAACGCCGGATCTGTCGATATACAATGCTATTGTTACTGTGCGGAGTTGGAAGTCGGGGCTGGTGGTGTGGGGCTCGGAGAGGGGTGGGAAGCAAGATTAGCAGACAGTGAAGCGGGACCATAATCTCACGGTAAATAGTACAGCCACACGGCACTGACGAGGCGAAAGGCTCAACGTGCCACAAGTAACTCTGAGCAGGTACACCAGGTACTCCGCACCTGTGACATCGGTCTCTTTAAAAACGCAAACACCAGAAAATCTGCATATGCTGGAAATTCAAGCAGCACACACAAAATACTGGTGGAACGCAGCAGGCCAGGCAGCATCTATGACAGATACTGCCTGGCCTGCTGAGTTCCACCACCATTTTGTGTGTGTTGCATCAGTCTCTTCTGGGACTTCCGGCAGGGCGGTAGCGTAATGTAGCGACTAGCGTAGAGATTTATAGCTCTATGCACACGACCATCACTGCACTCCCGGCTGTAAAGAGTATCGCTGTTCTCTCTGTAATCGCGTGGGTTAGTTCGGGTGCTCCGGTGGGCCTTGTACATTCCGTGGACATACGTGTCAGGCTTAGAAATTTGTGGAGCTCCGAAGGCGGCAGCAGAAGTGTGCCGATCCTTGCAAACTGCCCGCCACTCAACATTAGAATATATTGGGCGCCGATGCAAACGCCGGATTTACTGTATGTTTCAATATTTAATTTGGATTCGAAATTGGCTGTGTGGGAGAAGACAGAGAGTGGAAGTGGATGATCGCTTCGCAGACTGGAGACCTGTAACTAGTGGTGTGCCTTAGGGGTCTGTGCTGAGACCATTGTTATTCGTTTTCTGTATCAGTGATCTAGATTATAATGAATCAGCAAGTTTGCTGGTGACTCTAAGATTCGAGGCGTTGTGGACAGCGAGGAAGTCTTTCAAACTTGCAGAGGGATCAGGACCAACAGCAAAAATGGGCCAGAAAATGGCAGATGGAATTTAATGCAGACAAGTATGAGGTGTTGCATTTTGGAAGCACAAATCAAGGTAGGACATACACAGTAAATGATAGGGCACTGAGGAGTGCGGAGGAACAAAGCGATCTGGGAGTTCAGATACATGATTCCCTTAAAGTGGCGTCACAGGTCGACAGGGTAGTAAAGAAGGCTTTTGGCATCCTGTCATTCATAAGTCAAAGTATTGAATATAGGAGTTAGGATGTTTTGGTGAGGTTGTATAAGACATTGGTGAGGCCAAGTTTGGAGTATTCTGTGCAGTTATGGTCACCTAACAATAGGAAGGATATCAGTAAGATTGAAGGAGTGCAGAACAGGTTTAGTAGGATATGCCGGGTCTTCAGGAGTTGAGTTAGAGGGAAAGATTGAACAGGTTAGCACTTTACTGCTTGGAGAGCAGAAGAATGAGGGGAGATTTGATACAGGTTTACAAAATTATGAGGGGTATAGATAGAGTAAATGCGATTAGGGTCTTTCCAGTTATATTAGGAGAGATAAATACGAGAGGACATGGCATTAGGGTGAAAGGGGAAAGGTTTTAAGAGAACATTAGGGGGAACGTCTTCACTCAGGGAGTGGTGGGAGTGTGGGACGAGCTGCCAGCTGACGTGGTAAATGCGGGCTCACTCTTAAGTTTGAAGAATAATTTGGACAGATACATGGATCAAAGAGCTCCGGAGGGTTATGGACTGGATGCAGGTCAATGGCAGCAGCGCAATGAAGTTTCGGCACAGACTAGAACCATAGAACCATAAAACATAAAACAGAAACAGGACTTTTGGCCTTTCCTGGCTGTGCCGAACCATTTTTTTTTTTCTGCCTAGGTCCACTAACCTGCACCTGGACCATATCCCTCCATGCACCTCTCATCCATGCACCTGTCCAAGTTTTTCTTAAATGTTCAAAGTGAGTCCGCATTTACCACTTTATCTGGCAGCTCATTCCACACTCCCACCACTCTCTGTGCGAAGAAGCCTCTCTTAATGTTCTCTTTAAACTGCTCCCCCTTCATCCTTAACCCATGTCCTGTGTTTTTTTTCTTTTTATTCTCCCCTAGCCTCAGTGGGAAAAAAACCTGCTTGCCTTCACTCTATCTATACCCATCATAATTTTATATACCTCTATCTATTCAACCTTTCTCTGTAACTCAGTTTCTCAAGTCCTGGCAACGTCCTTGTAAACCTTCACTGCACTCTTTCAATCTTATTTATATCCTTCCTGTAATTTGGTAACCAAAAGTGCACACAATACTCAAACGTCGGCCTCACCAATGCCTTGTGCAACTTCACTATAACATTCCAACTCTTATACTCAATACTTTGATTTATAAAGGCCAATGTACCAAAAGCTCTCTTTACGACCCTATCTACCCGTGATGCCACTTTTAGGAAATTTTGTATCTGTGTTCCCAGATCCCTCTGTTCTACTGCACTCCTCATTGCCCTAACATTTACCTTGTATGTTCTACCTTGGTTTGTCCTTCCAAAGTGCAATACCTCACACTTGTCTGTATTAAACTCCATCTGCCATTTTTATAGCCCATTTTTTCAGCTGTCCCAAATCCCTCTGGACGTTTTGAAAACCTTCCTCACTGTGCACTACACCACCAATCTTTGTATCATCAGCAAATTTGCTGACCCAATTTACCCTATTATCATCCAGGTCATTGATATAGATAATAAATAACAATAGACCCAGCACTGATCCCTGAGTCACACTACTAGTCACAGGCCTCCACTCAGAGAAGCAATCCTCCACTACCACTCTCTGACTTCTTCCATTGAGTCAATGTCTAATCCAATTTACTACATTTCCATGTATACCTAGCGAATGTATCTTCGTAACTAACCTCCCATGCGGGACCTCGTCAAAGGTCATGTAGACAACATACACTTTCCTGGGAACCTCCTCGAAAAATTCCAACAGATTTGTTAAACATGACCTACCACGCACAAAGCCATGTTGACGCTCCCTGATAAGTCCCTGTCTACCCAAATACTTGTAGATCCTATCTCTTAGTACTCCTTCCAATAATTTGCCTACTACTGGCCTATAATTTCCCGGATTATCTTTACAGCATTTTTTAAACAAAGGAACCACATGAACTATCCTCAAATCCTTCGGTACCTCTCCGGTAGATACCGATATTTTAAATATATCTGCCAGGGCCCCTGCAATTTCAACACTAGTCTCCTTCAAGGTCCGAGGGAATACTCTGTCAGGTCCTGGGGATTTATCTACTCTGATTTGACTCAAGATATCAAGCATCTCCCCCTCTTCAATCTGAATAGATTCCATGATCTCACTACTTGATTTCTCAATTCCATAGACTTCATGCCAGTTTTCGTAGTAAATACAGACGCAAAAACTGACTTAAGATCTCCCCCATTTCTTTTGGTTCCATACACAGCCGACCACTCTGATCTTCAAGAGGACCAATTTTATCCCTTACTATCCTTTTACTCTTAATATACCTGTAAAAGCTCTTTGGATTGTCCTTCACTTTGACTGCCAAGGCAACCTCATGTCTTCTTTTAGCTCTCCTGATTTCTTTCTTAAGTTTATTTTTGCACTTTTTATACTCCTCAAGCACCTTACTTCCTCCTTGTTTCCTGTACATGTCATACATCTCCATCTTCATCTTTATCAGAGTTCCGATATCCTTTGAGAACCAAGGTTCCTTACACTTATTCACTTTGCCTTTAATCCAGACAGGAACATACAAACTCTGCACTCTCAAAATTTCACCTTTGAAGGCCTCCCACTTACCAATCACATCCTTGGCAGAGAACAACCTGTCCCAATCCACGCCTTTTAGATCCTTTCCCATTTCTTCAAATTTTGCCTTTTTCCAGTTTAGAACCTCAACGCGAGGACCAGATCTACCTTTATCCATGATCAAGTTGAAACTAATTGTGTTATGATCACTGGAACCAAAGTATTCCCCTACACACACTTCTGTCACCTGTCCTAACTCGTTTACTAATAGGAAATCTAATATTGTATTCTCTCTAGTTGTTGCCTCTATATATTAACTAGAAAAAAAAATTCCTGAACACATTTTACAAACTCGAACCCGTCTAGACCTTTACCAGTATTGGGGTCCCAAGCAATATGTGTAAAATTTAAATCCTCTACTATCACAACTTTATGTTTCCTGCCGTTGTCTGCTATCTCTCTGCAGATTTGCTCCTCCAACTCTCGCTGACTATTGGGTGGTCTAGAATACAACCCCATCAACTTGTTCATACCTTTCCTGTTTCTCAGTTCCACCCAAATGCCTTGGTAGACAAGCCCTCTAATCTGTCCTGCCTGAGCACTGCTGTAACATTTTCCTGACTAGCAAAGCCACACCACTAAAAGGGACGAATGACCTTTTTTCTGTGCTGTAGTGTTCTATAGTTCTATGGTTCTATATAGCATAGAACATATAACATAGAACACCAGAGCACAGGAACGGGTCCCTCGGATCACCGTATTGCATCTCGTCTATTAAATTCGTAATCAAATGGCTAAGTGAACTAATATCCCTTCCCTTCTTACTGTCCATATGCTTTCATTCCCCTCTAACCAGGTAGAGTAATCTAGTAGAGCGCTTCTATACCCGCTCCAAAGAATGCGCAACCTTCCTATAATTGTTGCTTTACCCTTCACACATTCCCTCCCAGGCCAAAGTGGGGGTTAATTGTCTGTTGTCCTTCTGTTGCTACAGATACCACTGTATGAGGGGTAAGGACTTCCAGGGTTCCGAACCAGTGACGAAAGATCGTATGTGATTCACCCCAGGTCATGATGCAACGTGACGAGAAGGAGCATGCTCATGGCTGTTCCTGAAGAGTGTGATTTATGCAAGACGCCGGCTGCTAATTGGATACACAGATGAAGACGCTGAGCTATGATAGGCGACTAGGTGGCTGCCTGGAGATGAGATGGGTTATCCGATAAATGAACAGATCCGACTGAAGGAGAGACGGTGGCTCGGTCTGAAGCAGGGAGGGAACAGTGATGTTCGCGAACACGTTACCTGATAATCCGCAGTGGTGCACAGGACATCCGAATCCAGACAATGACTGGAAGCAGAAACGCATTGAGAGAATTAAACAGCTCAGTTGCAGCACAGGAATAAGTCATCCCACACAGTTCGCAGGGCAATGGACCATCAGAAGTGAGCCAACGGAGTCTCACAGACCAAAAACCACCAGTGTAAGAGGAAGCGACACTGAGAGAGGGGTGCACTGGACAAGTGGGAGGCGGGTTGTTGGGAAGGAGTTTGGGTTGGTGAGGTATGCTGTGCTGGAGAGCAAAGCAGGGCAAAGGTATGATGCGGCGCTGGGTACAGCTGCGATAGAAAATGCTGCGGTTATCAGTAAAGTAGGCAGAGCTTGAATGCCACAGGGGACTCTGTAAACAGCACGGGGCAGAAGGGGTCCTCAGGAGAGATGCGCGGAAGATGGGCTAGGACAGAGGATTAGTGAGTGTGGACGTATGGAATGCCAGAGAGTCTACACAGCAAGTGCAGCTGGACAGAGGTGTTGAGTTGAGAAAGTGAATGTGGCTGGGAGAGATTGGGACTGAAAACACGAGGTCGCGCCGAGGGAAACGCGGCTGAGGAGTGGTGGGACTATATCAGGTCGATTGCGATCATGTGGCAAAGACGTATGCAGCCCCTCAATGACGTGTTGAATTGGTTGGTCGTCGGACGTGCGAGAGTAACTCTCCTTTTTCGGCTTTTGACTGCGATTGTTTTATTTTCTTTTTTTTTAATCAAAGGAGCTCGGTTAGGAGCTCTTGTAGTGCATGTTACAACGCGTCTCCTGTTACTGACGTGACTGAGCGCAAGTGTTCAATCCTTATCCTCTGTTGTCGTTCTTGTCCCGGGATACGTAGCAGAGAGAAAGGGATTTACGCGGGGCGGAGCTGGTGCAGGGACGTGGGATTGGGGAAGAAGGCGAGGCAACCAGGACACGGACAGAGCCGGGACAGGGACGGCGACGTGGCTGAGGAGGGTGCGGAGCTGGGCACGGAATCGGGCAGACCGACAGATGTAGGGTTGCGGACGGAATGGAACTTGGCTTAGACCTTACCTGTCACCCAACCCCTCCTCGATGACAAGTGCGGCAACCAGCAGAAATAGAGACAGCATGATCACACTGTGGGAAATAGAATCAGTCACTGCCCAGAATTTGCCAATGCATTAAGACCGTTCACTTGGTTGTATAGCAAGCAACCCTTCAACACACTGAAACCATTTTAGTACTTAATACCAGGCTACAAAGCCACAACTTCAGTGTGTTGGTCCCGACGCTAGGGACTACGATGGTCTCAACATCCACGCACCGTTCCACCTAACACACTTTGCGGCGTATTCCAGGTTCCAGACCCCCCAGCAAAATATATAGTTAAAAACTGGTCTCTACACAATCCTGCCGAACCGCTTACTCGCATCTTGGATCTATATTGTGCTCTATTGAAATATCTGATACACGGGATATAATTCCCATCGGGTCGAACGTCTTAGTTAATCTCCTCCACACTAGAAAAATAAGGGCACACAGCACTGTGGGGAAGGGAATGAAGAAGGGCGAGAGAAGGGGCGGAGAGAGGCGGAAAAGGATGGGTGCTGGAAGAGGTGGGCTATTGGGAAAGAAACTGCGGGACGGGGATACCCTTTTATATGGGCTTCATAGCAAGTTTTTTTTTTTCCCTGAATCTCCGTATTTGAGATAAAATAATTTCCCTGCCGCATGAGATGATCCAATCTCAGCGGAAATGAGAGACTTATTTTGTTCCTACAAAGCTGATCCACATTCTCCAGTGCCCAAGCTTACTGCTTTCCTCTCTCTCCTCAGTTCTAGTGAAGCTCACTGGAACTAAAATGTCACCACTTCCTCTTCCTACAGCTGGTGCCCGAGCGAAATATGTATTTATTCTAATTTACAACCTTTCTGTCTTCATGTTGCACTGTTGCAACAAGCAAAACATATCGCTCATATATCCGTGATATTTTACATCATTCGGAGTGTGTTTGGCAACCCTGATCCAAAACACTTGAAGCAAGGAAAATATGCTCCCTGTCTCCAACCTGCTGAGTGCTTGTCAATTGGATACGCTTCAATCTCTATAGCTAACTGTTCGACTATCTATCTATCTATCTGTCCATTTATCTCAAACTACGAATGAATGAATGAATCGATCTATCTATTTATATATCGGTCTATCTGTCTATCTATCTATATGTAAATCTATCCAACCATTTTTATTTATTTTTTGCCATTCTTTCTGCCTTTGCACTGTGCTGCTGCCACAAAAACACAAATTTCACAATCACGCAGTATCTCAGAGAATATAAACCTGATTCTGATTCTGATTGTTAATTCCTCCTTAAAAGGACAGACCAGTATCCTTCCACAGGGGATTGTCCCTGCACTTTGGAAGACCAAAACTGTCAGCAGTACTCTGGTGTATCTGCAACAATGGCGCCTTCAACTGGAATGAACTTTGCTCACTTCAGTAATCAGGCTGCCTAGGTATAAAGACCAGCAGTGAGTTCGGGATTTGTTACTCCAGGATGGTCTGTGACGTGCTGGCACAGCTACACACTCTGGACATCACTGTCAACAGGTCTCTGTTCATTTAGTAATGACTCAGTTTTCGGCACCAAGCCAGATGGGCTTATGTTTATGTATCTGCTATCGTCACCCACTGACTCATAGCTACACCTTGGAGAGTGTGGTCAGACATCACGGAAATAGGACCAGTGACCACACCTCACGAGCCTCAGTTAATGGCCTGGTCTTTGCGATCAGAGCACCACTGAACGTCATTTCCCGAGACTCCCAGTCTGCCAACCCGCCAGAGATGAATTTAATCCCACTGTTTGTTGTGTTATCATTCACCGAGTCTTGGCCTTTAATCCCACCCAAATCTCTAGCACCGTGGTCCGCCCAATACCGAGTTTATTTTGGTGTAATGAAGACGGTACGGCAGGTAGGGTGGGAGGTGGGTAAGAATTCTCCAATGGCCGAGGGATGGGGGTGAGAAACAGCGACAACGCTAGAGGGAGAGATTGGAAAAGAGAGAGAGAGAGAGCAGAGCTGAATTAGTGAGATAGAGACTGAACGAAGAGGAAGAGTATGGGGTGGAGGGGGTGGAGGAAGAGCAGGAAAGGGTCCGTAAGGCAGACAGAGAGGTCGGGTGTGTGTGCGTTAAGGAGGCTGGGAAGGACATAAATACAGTCAAACAAAAGGGAGTGAGATCGACAGGGAGAGACAAGCAGAGAGAGAGACAGAGAGAGAGAGAGAGAGAGAGAGAGAGATTTGCAGTATAATCCCCTGTCCCTAATATCCAGAAAGTAAAGTTCTGCTGCAAAAACGATAAGTAGACAGACTTACCTCGTTTGTTAACTTGCTGACTTGCTGTACTGGGTGTGAACCTGTCCGGAGCCTCTATATACGGCAAGATGATACGGGCTGTTGCTATCCAGAACAGCCAATGCAGGAGTTGATTTCCTTGTCATGTACTTGCTGATTTGCTGTTGTGGATGTCAATATCCAGTGTCATCTCTCAGTAAACAGAGGCTCCGGACAAGCACACACCTAGTGCATCATTGCAACACAGATGTAATGCGGACTACTCATTGTCTCTGCAGTGAAACTGCGGTCTCTAGGTATGAGAGTCAAGAGACTATACTGCATCTACTGTTCTTTCCCTTTCTCTCTAGGCTTTACGCTTTACTGTATCTGTCTAAGGCACACAATCCACCATCTCGCTCTCAATAATCTGTTCCCTTGCTCATTCTTCCTGCAGCCTCTTAAACTCTTAGTATTTCAGCTATGCACTCTTGTTCTCTCTGTCTTTCTGTCACCTTTTCGCTCTTTCTGTATCTCTCTCTCCCCCTCTCTCTCTTTCTGTACCTCTCTCTCCCTCCCCCCCCCCTCTCTCTCTCTCTCTCTCTCTCTCTCTTCTGTCTATCAAACAGACGTGAGAATCACGGAGAAACTTCTGAAATGCCTGCTTCGCTGCCGCTGCTAGTGTGCGATCGAGAATCTCCGGAGGGGAATGCCCCAGATCCTCGGCTTTGCCTATTGCCTGTTGTCGGGGCTGGGGTCGAAGCATTCGGCAGAGATGGCGCTCGGTGCTCTGTGTCGGAGGGCTGATCGGAGGCTCGAAGTTTTCGGACGGACTCAAGAGTCGGCTATGGTCGGGTGCTTCCAGGGTGCTGCATCGGCAAGTTTGCGGCGCTGGAGGGAGAGTTTTTATTTTCTTCCTTCTACCGTCTGCCTGAGATGATGGGACATTCGAGGGACTTTGAGACTTTTTTTTTTACCGTGCCCGTGGTCTGTTCTTTATACAGTTACGATATTGCTTTGCACTGTTGTAACAATATGTTATAATTACATGGTTTTTGTCAGCTTTTCAGTCTTGATTTGTGTTTCTGTGATATCATTCTGGAGGAAAATTGTATCATTTCTTAATGCATGCATGACGAAATAACAATTAAAGAGGACTTTATGTCCTCATAATCTAATCTAATCTCTTACACATACCCCTCGATATTGGTCTGG
Organism: Mobula birostris; assembly: GCF_030028105.1. Classification (NCBI taxonomy): domain Eukaryota; kingdom Metazoa; phylum Chordata; class Chondrichthyes; order Myliobatiformes; family Myliobatidae; genus Mobula; species Mobula birostris. The sequence goes on from NC_092382.1 coordinate 61,665,294, forward strand.
TATATAGAGACCCATCCTTCGCTTTGCCTCGCACTTCGTCTTCATCCCATCCAAAGGAACTCAGTATCAGACATAACAACGTGTTGGAGATGTGGTTGAGATTAAAGGCGGAGTCTCGGTTAATATCCATACAATGTAGAGTGGGATTGATGTAATCATTGCCACGCTGGCAAGCTGTGAACAGTGGGAAATCACGGCAGTGGTGCTCAGGTCCCAACAATGAAAGTCCTTTAACGGGGGAGGGGCACATGCCCACTTCCCGTGGTTTCTGCCCATACTCATCAGTGTGTAGCTGTGAGTGCCAAGCAGGTCTTGGGAGGCCATAAGGGGTGATGGATCACTTGAAAGACTGGGTGAGAAAGTGTAGATGGAATACCGTAATGTTAAATATAATACGTCCACTGCGGTGCAGACGACTGTCATTATTAAATGAAGAGAGATTAATTCCAGATTGAGCAGTTGTGCCACCATGCAAGTGGGGAACAATTGCTGACTTAATCTGTAGATGAAGGTCTATAGGCCACTGCTCTATTTTTCCGGGCATGTCCTTTCCAATTTCACGTGTTGTTTTTGCTGATGTACCCGGTGTATTGTGGGTAGCTTTGGTCTCAGAGAATGCAGGAAGACTTCCTGTGGAGGAACAGTCTTCTGTCCATTGGAGTAAACATTAACAATCAGAATCAGAATACCGTTTATTATCACTGTTATTCAATATGAGTTAAAACTACTGGCTTTGTGGCAGCATATAGATAGATGGACAGATAGATACAGGGATAGAGAGAGAGAGAGATCGAAAAGTATCGAATGGTTAAAGGAAGAAAAGTGCAGACTGTTATCTAAATTCAGAGAAAATTCAAACATGAGAGGTGCAAAGGGATTTAAGAAACCCTTGCCAATCTCCGAGAAGGTCAAATTACTGATTGAGTTTATGGTAAAGAAAACAATTGTAATGCTTCTATTTATTTCAAGGGGAATAGAATATATATATAAAAAAAACCAGGAGATATTGCTGACGACGTGTGAGACACAGGTCAGTCCGCACTTGGAGCGCTGCCACCCATATCCCAGAAGGGATGTGTTCTCATTGGGGAGAGAACAGAGGAGGATCACAAGGATTATTCCGGGAAGGAAGGGTGAACATGCGAGGGTGTTGCACCTTTGTGCCTGTAATCAGCGGAATTTAGAAGAATGCGGATTGATCACATGGAAACGTACATAATGTTGAAAGTACTAGTTTAGGTGGATGTGGAAACGGTGTTTCACATGGTAGGAGTCTCCAGAAAAAGAGGACACAGCCTGAAGTTTGAGGGAATCATTTTAGAGCAAAAGGAAGAATGATGTTGCTTAGCCAGAGAGCTGTGAATCTGTGCAATGCTCTGCCAAAAACAAATGTGCAGGCCAAGTCCGTGGATATATTTAAAGGAAACATTGATAGTTTCCTCATTAGTCAGGGCATGAAATGTTATGGCGAGAAGGCAGATTTATGCAGCTGAGTGGGATCTTGCATCAGGCATGATAGATTGACGGAGCAGAGTTGACAGGCGAATGGACTAATTCTGCTTCCATGTCTTAGGGCCTTATGGTCTTATTGGAACACACACTGAGGGTCATTTGGTTGCTAACAAGCCAGATGCAGCTCCGTCTAACTTTATAAATGCGGGGGTGATCAAAGCACCGAGCTAGCAGATGGCTTCCTATATTTGCATGTGTGATTCATGTTGAGTTGGAAGCTTTGCGGAGAATAGCGAGAGGCTTCATCAACTAACTACCCAGTAGGCAAAGTAGGTGGCGGCTTCAGATGCTCTCTAGACTCATTCTTGATGTTGTTCTTGATGCAGTGTGTCCAGATGAATTAATGAGCTTCTGTTTGCACAAGGTAGCTACACTAGAGGATGTAACATTTCCGATTGGAGTCCTTAAAATCATGAGTTGTTTTTCTTCTCAAGCATTGGCTCTTGTGGATGTCAATATCTCGTGTCATCTCTCGTTATGTACAGGCTCCGGACAAGCGCACACTTAATACAGCAAGTCAACACAGAGCCAATGTGGACCACTCACCGTCTCTGTAGCAAAACACTAGTCTCTAGATAAGGGAGTGATTACACTCCACATATTGTTATTTCCCCTAACAACCGGAATTCTGCAGATGCTGGAAATTCAAGCAACACACATCAAAGTTGCTGGTGAACGCAGCAGGCCAGGCAGCATCTCTAGGAAGAGGTACAGTCGACGTTTCAGGCCGAGACGCTTCGTCAGGACTAACTGAAGGAAGAGTGAGTAAGAGATTTGAAAGTTGGAGGGGGAGGGGGAGATTCAAAATGATAGGAGAAGACAGGAGGGGGAGGATCGTAGAGATGCTGCCTGGCCTGCTGCGTTCACCAGCAACTTTGATGTGTGTTGCTTGTTATTTCCCCTTCTCTTTCTCCGTTTCACGCTTTGCTTTTTCTGCCTAATGCACCGACTTCCGCTCTCAAGGTTACCTCTCTTCTCTCTCCCACTCTTCCCCCAGCCTCTCACTATATCATCTATGTTCTCTCTCCCTCTGTATCCACTCCCCTCTCTCTCTCCCTATCTCTCTTTCTTTTTTGTCTCTTTCTCCCTTTCTGTCTATCCCTGACACACATATCTCCGTATTTGTCAATATGGGTATGCACGTCGCTGGAAGGACTGTCTGGGACCCTGAATGGTGGTGCGGGAGGATGGTGTAAGGGCATGTGTTGCATTTGTTCCGCTTACAAGGATAAGTGCAGGGAGGGAGACCGGTAGGAAGGGATGGAGGGGGGCGAATGGACAAGGGAGTCGCGTAGGGAGCAATCCCTGCAGAAAGCAGAAAGGGGAGGGGGAAGAGAGAAAGATCTGCTTGGTCGTGAGATCCCGTTGCGGGTGACCATTCAGGGCCCCAGACAGTCATTCGCCTGTGAGTCGACACTTCACCTGTTAGTCGGTTGGGGTGATATACTGCGTCCGGTGCTCACGATGCTGTCTTCTATATATTAGTGAGTCCCGAAGAGACTGGGAGACTGTTTCGCTAAACACCTGCGCTCTGTCCGCCAGAGAAAGCAGGATTTCCCACTGGCCACAGATTTTAATTACAGGTCCCATTCCCATTCTGATACGTCTATCCACGGCCTCCTCTACTGTCAAGTTGAAATCACACAGAGGTTGGAGGAACAGCACCTTAAATTCCGTCTGGGTAGCCTCCAACCCGATGGCATGAACATTGGCTTCTCTAACTTCCGCTAATGCCCCTTCTCCCCCTCTTACCACATCCCTTATTTATTTATTTGTTTCTTTGCCTCTTTATTTGCTTATTTTCCTCCCTTCCCCCTCCTCTCTCAGTCCCCCTCACAATAACTCCTTGACCTTTCTCCATCTTCTTCTTGTGCTCCCCTCTCCCTTTCTTTTTCCCTAGGCCTCCGGTCCCATGATGCTCTCCCTTCTCCAGCCTTGTATGCCTTTTGCCAATCAACTTTCCAGCTTTTAGTTTTATCCCTCCCCTCCTGTCTTCTCCTATCATTTAAGATCTCCCCCTTCCCCTCCCTCTTTCAAATTTCTTACCATCTCTTCTTTCAGTTAGTCCTGACGAAGGTCTCGGCTCGAAACGTTGACTGTACCTCTCCCTAGAGATGCTGCCTGGCCTGCTGCATTCCACCAGCATTTTGTTTGTGTTGCTTGAATTTCCAGCATCTGCAAATTTCTCCATGTTTAATTTTTTAAAATTATTTTCATTTTTGCGCATGTTGGGTCACTTTAAGAAAAGTCATCGAATTTCGGCTAAAATGTCAATTAGGGTGTTTTTACTGCTGTCTAATGTCAAAACCGGTCAAATTTGACCCCAACAGTATACAAAGGTTAATATACCAAATCTGTCACCCACCTGACGAAGTATAGTCGCTATCTTGCCTTGTTTAAGCTACATCGATGTGCTGGGCCGGCTTGGGTCCCGAGCCGTCTTGACACCCAGGAACTTGAAACTACTCATTCTGTCTACTTCTGACCCCTCTATGAGGATTGGTCTTCATTCCTTCGTGTTTCCATTCCGGATGTCCGCAATCAGAACTTTCGGTCTCCTAATGCTGAGTGCAAGGTTGTTGCTGCGTCAGCACGCCACCAGTTGGTATATCTCGCTCCTGTATGCACACTCACCTCCATCAGAGATTCTACCAACCATGGTTGTATCCTCAGCAAATTGATAGGTCTATTTGAACTATGCCTAGACACACAGTCATGGGTACAGAGAGAGTACAGCAGTGGGTTAAGCACACACAAACCCCTGAGGTACTCCAGTGTTGATCGTTAACGAGGAGGAGATATTATCACCAATCCGTACAGATTGTGGTCTTCCAGTTAGGAAGTTGAGGATTCAATTTCAGCAGGAGGTACAGACGCTCAGGTTTTGTAAGTTAGCAGTCAGGATTGTGGGAATGATGGTGTTAAATGCTGAGCAGTAGTCGATGAACAGCTTCCTGTCATAATTGTTTGTATTGTCCAAGTAGAAGGCCTTGTGAAGAGCCATTGAGACTCCACCTGCTGTTGACCGATTGTGACGGTAGGCAAATTGCAATGGTTTCAGGTTCTTGCCCATGCAAGAGTTCAGTCCAGTCAAAAACAACCTCTTAAGCTATTTCCTCACTGTAGATGTGAGTGCTTCTGTGCGATACACATCAAAGCAGTTCATACTACCCTTCTTAGGCACTGGTATAATTGTTACCCCTTCGGGGCAAGTGGGAAATCCCTCACCCCCCCCCCCCCCCGCAGCAGTGAAAGTTGGACAATATCCTTTAATGCTCTCGCCAGTTAGTTGGCACACGTTTTCCTAACATTTCCAGGTATTCCGTTGGGTCTCCCTCCTTGCGAAGGTTTGCCCTCTTTAAATACAGGCTAATATCGACCTCCGAGACCGAGGTCACAGTGCCATCGGGGATATTACCAGCTGCAGTTACATTAATCCTTTCAAAGCCGGCACAGGAGGTGTTGGGTTCATCCGATAGTGAAGCATCGCTGCCATTCATGCTGTTGGGTTTCGCTTTATAGGAAGTAATGACGTACAAACCCTTCCAGAGTTGCTGTACATCCGATGTTGCCTGAAGCCATTTCGAAAGTACCTCTGTGCCCTTTAAATTACCTCTGAAAGTCATACGTGCTTTTTCGGTGCGGACCTGGGTGGCCGGACATGAACGCCACAGATCTGGCCTTCAGTAGACGTTGTACCTCTTGGTTCATCCACGGCTTTTGGTTTGGGAATATATACGTACCCCCTCTGCACAACCTTTCTCCACTCACTCCCTCCTCTCCCTTCTCCCCAATTCCCTCTCTCGCTCCCATTAAACCCGCTCTCACACATCCCTCCACCCATTTTACTCTGTCTATTCCCCTCACACATTTGTAAACCTACATCAAATCTACAAGCAATCTGCAAATCTCCAGTAACGAAGTCCAAGCCTATTGAACCTGACCTGTTTGCCCATGTACTCCAATCGCCCGTTTTAAATATTGCCTGTAATCTTTAAACAGCAATTCCACGTTTCCTGTAGGTAGGCAAACGAAACTGCATACAATATTCCATATTAGACCTTACTGGTGTCTTATACGACTTCACCATAACATCCCAAGTCCTGCACTCAATACTTTGACTTATGAAGGCCAGTGCGCAGACACTTTCGTTACGACTATATCTACCTGTGACGCTACTTTCAACGAATTACGGACATGTAATCCCTCATCCCTTTGTTTTCCCGCACACCTCAGTTCCCTACCTCTTCCTGTGTGAGACCCACCCTGCTTAGGCCAGCGACGGTCAACACCTTGCACTTGCCTGCATTAGATTCCAACTGCCGTTTTCAGCCAGTCAGCCCAGATCCAGCGGCAGGCTCCAATAGGCTGTCTGCATTGTCTAAAAGGACAGAACAAAACCATGCTCTTCGGCCGAGCCATTCAGCTGTCTGCTCCCATAGCCCAGTACAAGTTCTCCATTAACAATCTCTATATTAATTTAGTGCATTTCCCCGTACATCTGTTCCCAATTTATGATCACACCATTTTACGCAATAGCATAGCCCCTTCCCTCCCCAAATTCAATATTTTCCCATTCTTCTGCACATCTCGTTACACGTCAAAGGTAAACGTTAAGAAGTTATTAATGTTTTTTTTTTTGGAATTGCGCATCCTCTGAGTGTTTTCGCACCAGGTCTGACACTTTCTCTGGTACAATAGGGGCAGTGGAGTAGTAGTGGTGGTGAGATGCCTGTCGAGTACTCCCAAAAATATCTGTTCTTTTTTTGTTATGGCGGTTCATGTTCATTTAAAATAACAATAATTCATACAAATATATTGTTCAAATGAGAAGGAAGTTTCCAAAGAACATAATGATACTTCACCACAGATTGAGAAACACAAGAGATATGAGACAGATGTTTTTATGACTTCTGTGCGTCGTGAGGAGATGAGTGCCGTATTTTCCTCTTTCCAATGGGTCCATTACAGCAATGAGAAAATCTGTCACTGTCCTACAGGGCCATCATAGACCTCGCTGGTGTTATCAGTGCTTTCTCTGACATGCCACCGGCAACATAGAAAATGTTATTGCTTATCCAGTTCCATCAATACTGCAATGTAATTATCACAGCTTATTCGGTCACCTGGTCTCTCGCACAGAGAATACCACTTCTTATTCTGAACATTCTCTCAGTATACTGGTAATTCCATTGCTACTCGAGTCTCACGATGGACAAAGTTTAAACTACATATAAAACCGTGACCCATAAAACGATAACAATATCGCTGACCGACCCCGTTTCGTTGTCTGTTTAAGTCTACGAAATACACACTCTGCTCCCGTCAATCCCGTGAGATGGCTCTGCCACACCAAACCCTGGTTTGTGTGGGTGCGGTGTAATTTGCTACGCTGTTGTATATCAGTGCCAAGAAATAACAGTCAATACACTGCATGTGATTAAAGGAATCATATTTACTTAATGTTACTTAACTAAAGGGTCATTAAAGAAATGAAATAAAGAAAGAAAAAGGGCGTATTATAATTAACCAGTCAAATGTGAACACGTTGGAGTTCATCTTGAACTTTTCTGTCACTCACGCGCTGGACTTCGGTCTGCGTGGAAGCTCTCACCACCTTCCGATCGTCGCTCGCAATCCATTTCGAACAAATGGTCTCCCACCTGGTCCTATCCGACACTGGTTCTCCCCTGCGTCTTCTCTCTTCGTCTCCCGCCGAACAAAAGGCCCCGGCTCACAACGGCGTCAGTACACAACAGAAAAGCACACCCCGCTCATTGGACGGCTCACATTCCGACGCATCGGAAATCTCCAGCTATAAACTAAACGAATGTTGCCTTACAGTTAGATAGGGAAGTTAACAAAGCTTATGCGGTATTAACTTTCATAAGTCGAGAGATAGCATTTGAGAGTCCCGAGGTAATGATGCAGCTCTGTAAAACTCTGATTAGACCACACTTGGAGTACTGTGTCCAGTTCTGGTCGCCTCACTATAGGAAGGATGTGGAAGCATTGTAAAAGTTACAGAGGAGATTTAGCAGGATGCTGCCTGGTTTAGAGAGTATGGATTATGATCATAGATTAAGGGAGCTAGGGCTTTACACTTTGGAGAGAAAGAGGATGAGAGGAGACATGATAGAGCTGTACAAGATATTAAGGGGAGCAGATAGAGTGGGCAGACAGCACCTCTTCCCTGGGGCACCACTGCTCAATACAAGAGGACATGGCTTTCTGGTAAGGGGTTGGAAGTTCAAGGGGGATATTAGAGGAAGATTTCTCACTCAGAGAGGGTTGGTGCGCGGAATGCACTGCCTGAGTCAGTGGTGGAGGCAGATACTGTCGGGAAATTTAAGAGACTACTGGACAGGTACATGGAGAAATTTAAGGTGGGGTGTGGGGTTATATAGGAAGCAGGGTTTAAGGGTAGGCACAACATTGCGGGGCGAATGGCCTGTACTGTCTGTACTATTCTATGTTCTATGTTCTATAAGCACGGCTTCTCCATATAGACCATTACAATAGCAATAAAGACTTCTTCTAGGGCGTGACACACATCTTTATAAAAATGTTCGTCAGCACATCACATTGCCAGTGATAATGCCCAGTCATAACCCACCACACTGTCACTAGTTGTTAGAAAATATTGACCATATGTTTACCTCTCAGTGCTCGCCATTTGTAGCAAATAAAACCATCACAACTGACATACTGCAGAATCACTATCACAAATGTGCTGTTATCAATGATATTTAAAGCGCCCTGCACAGGGGGATATGTCTGAAGTGATGTGGACCGGATTTTCTTTCAACATTATGTTATGGGGACTTGCTTATAACTGATAAACATTTCAGAGGAGATATTTACCAACGAATGATTAAGATAACAGTGAAACATGATGGTACAGTATTCGCCCTGGGCTTTTGTTTTTATTTGTGGATTGATATCACAGGTGACCCGGCGGAAAAGGAGAAACGTTCACACTTTATTTTTTGTCATCGCATTTGGCCGGGTTTACATTCCGAGTCATTGGCCCATTTTGTTTTTCGTATATGTAAAAGCAATTCGGAGTCATTTATTTGTAAATCTTGTTGCACTCTTTTGTTTCGTAGACGAAATGTAAGTCATTGCTTCAAAATATTAGTGTGGCCTATAATCCTCTGGTTGATTTGTGAGCCTTTCCAACATCCCACGCTCTATACCTCTCACTTACCCGTGCACTCTACCTCCTATTCCCCCCTCTCACAATTTCGCTCTGTCTGTACTGTCTATATCTCTTTATCTCTCCCCTCTCCTCTCTCTCTCTCTCTACTCTGCACACTCTCGATCCCTCTTCTTGCCCACATATTCATGCACCTTCAGCTTCCCTATCTGCACCTTTCACACACACCGTGCCCCATCCCCTCTCCATGCTCACCCATGCACTCTCCTTCTGCCTCTTCCTTCCCCTCACCCGCACTCCCCATCGCACTCTCAGCCGCACATCAACATCAGTTAAAGGGTGGCAAAGGTTAAGGATGATACGGTTTGATTTGTTCAAGTGGCAAAAAAAAATATGTTTTAAAACAACTGCGGATGATTGGATTAGGGTTAAAAATAACTATGCAGCTTCTGGCCCCTGGTCACCTTCTTTAGACTGTTAAAGGTTCTATCGGTCTTCACTTTGGTGGAAATGGTTTAATGTATTAAAGACACAGTATTCACAACTGAACAAGGGTGATGGTGGATTTGATTTCAGCAGAATGAAATTTGCGTGTCCAGGCAGCTGATTAGACAGAGACACTGAGCTGCGTATCTCACAGAACAACAACCAAAACCTTCCTAATCAATCAATGTTGCTTCTTCATTTCTAATTTCTCTGAAGCGTCTCAGCCCGAAAAGTCGAATTTTTATTCAATTCCATAGACTTTGCCTGACCTGCTGAGTTCCTCCATCATTTTGTGTATTACAATATCTATGGATGATCAGCGAGAGGGAGTGTGTGGGATCAACAGGTGGGCAGTTTGAGTGGACTTCACAACAAAAGAATGCTGTTAAAGTATTTTGGGAGAATTCAGCTGTGAAGAATTTAACTTATTTATTTGGACATTAATCCAGATATCTGTGTTATCAATCAATGATGAACAGTATAATATGGAAACAGGCCCTTCAGCCCCGCCTTCCAACTGCAAACTGCTTCATGTTGCCCTTAAACCTTCCACCATTAACACATGACTCTGATTGTTAGTGCATCCAAACTCAGTGGAAAATTTCAACCTGCATTTATCCTAGCAGATTTATAAGGATATAGTAGATATTTGGAGTAAACACAAGGTTGTGATTGTGGGAGATATTAATTTTCCAAACATAGACTGGGAAGCCCATACTGTAAAAGTACTGTAAAAGGGCTGGACGGTTTGGAGTTTGTAAAATGTGTGCATGATTTTTTTGTTTTTTGCAGCCATACATAGAGGTACCAACCAGAGAAGGAGCAGTGTTGAATCTCCTGTTAGGGAATGAGATAGGGCAGATGATGGAGGTTTGTGTTGGGGAGCACTTCGGGTCCAGTGATCGCAATTCCATTAGTTTCAATATAATTATGGAGAAGGATAGGTCTGGACCCAGGGTTGATATTTTTGATTGGAGAAAGACTAACTTTGAGGAGATGCAAAAGGATTTAGAAGGAGTGGATTGCGACAAATTGTTTTATGGGAGGGATGTAATAGAGTAATGGAAGTCATTTAAAGGTGCAATTCTGAGGGTACAGAATCTCTACGCTCCTGTTATGTTGAAAGGAAAGGTTAAGCGTTTGAGACAGCCATGTTTTTCAAGGGATATTGGAAACACGGTTCGGAAAAAGAGAGATATCTACAATAAATATAGGCAGCGTGGAGTAAATGAGGTGCTGCAGAAATATAAAGAATATAAAAAGAATCTTAAGAAAGAAATTAGAAAAGCTAAAAGAAGATATGAGGTTGCTTTGGCAAGTAAGGTGAAAATAAAACCAAAGGGTTTCTACAGTTGTATTAATAGGAAAAGGGCAGTGGGGGATTAAATTGGTCCCTTAGAGAATCAGAGTGGACAGCTATGTGTGGAGCCAGAAGAGATTTGGGCCATGCAAAACAATTTCTTTTCCTCGGTATTCACTGGGGAGAAGAATATTGACTTGTGTAAGATAAGGGAAACAGGTAGGGAAGTTATGGAAACTATGATGATTAAAGCAGAGGAAGTACTGGAGCTTTTAAGGAATACCAAAAGTGGATAAGTCTCCGGGTCCTGACAGGATATTTCTTAGGTCCTTGAGAGTAGTTAGTGTGGAAAGAGCAGAGGCTCTGACAGAAATATCTCAAATGTCATTAGAAACGGAGATGGTGCCGGAGGATTGTTTTATTGCTCATGTTGTTCCATTGTTTAAAAAGGGTTCTAAGTGTAAACCTAGCAATTATCAGGCTGTGAGTTTGACGTCAGTTGTGGGTAAATTGATGGGAAGTATTCTTAGAGATGGTATATATAATTATCTGGACAGACAACGTCTGATTAGGAGTAGACAACATGGATTTGTGCGTGGAAGGCCATGTTTGACAAATCTCTTTTTTAAATTATTTTTTTGAAGACGTTGCTAGGAAAGTTGACGAGGGTAAAGCAGTGGATGCTGTCTATATGGACTTCAGTAAGGCTTTTGACAAGGTTCCACATGGACTGTTAGTTGGGAAGATTGAATCATTAGGTATTTATATTGAAGTAGTAAAATGGATTCAGCAGTTTCTGGATGGGAGATGCCAGACTCTAGTGGTGAATAACTGTTTGTCAGATTGGAGTCCGGTGATGAGTGGTGTGCCTCAGGAATCTGTACTGGGTACAACGTTGTTTGTCGTTTACATTAATGATCTGGATGATGGGGTAGTAAATTAAATTAGTAAGTATGCAGATGATAGGGGGAGCTGTGGAAAATGAAGTTGGGTTTCAAAGCCTGCAGACAGATTTAGGCCAGTTAGAAGAGTGGGCTGAAAAATGGCAGACAGAGTTTAATGCTGATAATTGTGAGGTGCTACATTATGGTAGGACTAATCAAAATAGGACATACACGGTAAATGATAGGGCATTGAAGAATGCAGTATAACAGGGGGATCTAGGAATAATGGTGCATAGTTCCCTGAAGATAGAATCTCATGTGGATAGGGTGGTGAAGAAAGCTTTTGGTATGCTGGCCTTTATAAATCAGAGCATTAAGTATAGGAGTTGGGATGTGATGTTGAAATTGTACAACGCATTGGTAAGGCCAAATTTCGAGGATTGTGTACAGTTCTGGTCACCGAATTAGAGGAAACATGTCAAGAAAATAGAGAGAGTACAGAGAAGATTTACTAGAATGTTACCTGGGTTTCATCACCTAAGTTACAGAGAGAGGTTGGACAAGTTGGGTGTTTATTCTTTGGAGCGTAGAAGGTTGAGGGAGGTCTTGATAGAGGTATTTAAAATTATGAGGGGGGTAGATAGAGTTGAAGTGGATAGGCTTTTTCCAATGAGAGTGGGGGCGATTCAAACAAGATTTGTTATTTAAAGGGCAGAAGTTCAGAGGTAACATAAGGGGGAACGTCTTTACTCAGAGCGTGGTAGCTGTGTGGAACGAACTTCCAGCAGAAGTGGTTGAGGCAGATTCGATGATGTCATTTAAAGTTAAATTGTATAGATAATGGACAGGAAAGGAATGGAGGGTTATAAGCTGAGTGCAGGTCGGTGGGAGTAGGTGAGAGTAAGAGTTCGGCACGGACTAGAAGGGCCGACATGGCCTGTTTCTGTGCTGTAATTGTTGTATGTTTATATGGTTATATCTATACCCCCATAATTATCAGTCATACCCGTTACGTTATCAGTCAGGTCGTCCATACCAGGCAACCTCTTGGTAGTTATCCTCTGTACTCTTACTCTGTATCCTTTCCTGTAGGTAGGCGACCAAAACTACACACAATACTCCAAATTCAGCCTCAGCAATGCCTTATACTACACCAACAAAAATCCCATTTCCTGTGCTCAATGTATTGATTTATGTAGGCCAATGTTCGAAAAACAATGCAATCTCAGTAAAGTCAGAAATAATCCTGCAAAGTTATTTCCAGTCGTATACCCAATAACGCTTGGATTATATACATTGTACCTTTGACCTTCTTCACTGCCTACAACATTTCAAAATCTCCCTCACCACCTCAGCTCTTCACCATTACCGCCTCTTCGACCGAGGTGAGTGACCTCTTTTCTAACATTGGACTCCATCTGACCGGCTGCTTCTCCCAAGCTGAATCCACAGAACGTGTCCATCGCTGCTCGAATCTCATCGGATTCTCTGAGGCCCAGTACAGTTTATTGCCAACTATGCAATTTCGGGGAGCTCAAATACTGCTCAGAATATAAATTCGACAATTACTGTGTAATTAATAAAATACGACCCTACATGATATTTCATAAAGCTTGGAAATGTTGCTTTCTGTCCCTTAGGCGAATTGTACACTCCGATTAGGAATAGGTCAGACACCGTGGGAGGTAAGTGCGGAAATTGGTGGGGCCGCAGCGGATACAATTAAATTCTTTGGTCCCTTGCAATATCTTTTAATAACTTTCCCAAAACTGATAGCAAGTTCAGAGGTCTAGAGGGCTGAAATTTCACAGATTAATTTAGAATCTATCTTAAGCAACGGAAGAACGCTGGGCTCTCCGCGGAGCCGATCTGTTTTTCTTTTGTACATTTACTTTAAAGCTAATGTCCTTCGGACTACTGGATGCAACGTGTTCCCCTATACAAAATTGTGCCACCTGGCCTTCCTACCTCCCTAAATGCAAATCAATATCGCACACTGCCTCATTTGGGACTTTTATCTACTGATTAAGAAAGCATTCCAGAAAATAGATGACAGCGTCTATTCCATCTTGTCCTTTTACACTTTGGGAGTCCCAGTCAAAACCTGGAAATTTAACCCTAGCTCCTATAACAAACTGACCTTTGCTGAAATTCTGAGCAATTTCTCTTCACATTTGTTCCTCTAACTCCCACGGACACTTGGCTGGGCTGTGATGCCGTGTAATACATCTATCATACTTCATCGCTCCAAAGCCAAAGCCCCTTTAACATGGTAATACCTTTCTTATTACTACGTTCCACATTGAACGCCTCACTGGGTGAGTTGTCTAATCCACCCTGATGTGACATCTTCCCTAACTAGTAACGCCATCCCTCCTCATTTATTCCTTCCCCCTCTGCTTCATCTTAAACAGCGGAGCGGTGGAATACTGCGCTGCCAGTCCTGCTCATACTGCAACCATCCCACTAATGGCGATAATATAGTAAATCCACGTGCTCATTCATGCCATGGTCTCATCCGCCTTTTAATACAATACTTCCTTCATTGAGGTATCTGCAGATCAGTACAGTACTCGCACCATGATCAACAATTAAATTCCTGACACGAGGAATTCTGCAGATGCTGGAAATTCCAGCAACACACGTCAAAGTTCACCAGAAACTTTGATGTGTGTGATTTAAATTACTGATTCTGTCTGAGGCACATCATCATCCAGATCGTTAATACAGATGTAAACGTCAAAGGAACCAGCGCCGGTCTCTGTAGAACTCCGCTACTCACAGGTATCCAGTTGGAGAGGCAACCATCTGCTACCATTCCGTGGTTCCTTTCACAAAGAAAATGGCTCATAAATTTACTACCTGATTTTCAGAGCGGAGAGACTGAACCTTACCGGAAACTATCAAATGTCTTGAAAAATTCCATGTCGACAACATCTTATATTTTTTTCTTCATCAACATTCCAGGTAAGATCTTTGACACGATTTACCACTAATGAAGCCATGCGGACTATCGTTAATCAGTGGATATCTAAAAGGAAAATCATATATTCCGCCCGTTAAGCTACCTTCCAACAACCTTCCCACGAATGATGTCCGGCTCACAAGACTATTATTTCATGGATTATTTTTAGAGCCTTTCTTATACAAAGGAACAACATTGGCTATGCCTGGTTTAAGAATGATGTATATATCTCTGCTAGACTTCCTGCAAGTTCATCCTTTCGCTGGGCCCGAAAGAACACCTTGACCGGTTCTGGGGATTTATCCACTGGAATCTGCCTCAAGACAGCAAAGGCCTTCTCCTCGGCAATCTCTGTAGAGTCCACGAAGATGATTCAATGTTGCTTTCCTCAATAGACTGTATCGGTTTCCTGGATAAATACAGATGCAAAACATCAGCTCATTTGGCACCACATGTGGATTAGCTATGGTCCTAGTTCCAGAAGACTAATTACGTTTCTTGAAATACTTTTGCTCTTAAGATATGTGCAGCAGTCCTTACCATTCAACTCGGACAAAATCATATCATTCTCTCACCCTCCTCCTCGCTTTGATAAACGTTCTCTTGCATTTCCTACACCCCCATAAACACATTACTGAACCTGCAATGCACCTCATTTCCTTTCTTCACTTGGACCTCCATATCACTTGAAATTCCAGGTTCCCGACCCTGTTATGTTTACCATTTATACTGACGGGCCCGTGCAAACTTTGCGCTGTCGAAATTTCACTTTTGAAGGCCTTCCACTTACCATAGAATGTCCCAGAGGACACTTGCAAAATTCTCTCTGATACCAACAAGATTCTTTCTCTCTCCAATCTAAAATCGCAGCCCGAGAACCAGGCCTGTTTTTGCCTGTTTAACTTCAAACTAATGGCCTGCGGACTAGTGGATGCAAAGTGATCCCCGAGACAACCTTCTGCCACCTGTCCTCTCTCGTTCCCTCAGAGAAGATCAAGAATCGCAGTCTTCGTCATTTCTGGTTTTTATCTACTGTTTAAGAAACTATCCAGAACATCTATTCACAACCTCTATTCCATCTATTCCTTTCACACCATGGGTTCCCAGTTTCCCAGTTAAAACTTGGAAAGTTCAAACCAGCTGTTATTACAACCTTATGTTTCGTGAATTTTTCGGCCATTTCTGTTCAAATGTGACCCTCTCATTCTATCGGACTGTTTGATGGTGTTTAATGCCCTGCAACACCCCATCGTGCACCATCGCTCCAAAGGCAGAGCCTCTTTTCCATGGGTATACCTTTCTTCTTACTACGTTGTACATAGAGCGTCTTACCAGCTGAGTTCTCCAGTCCGACTTGACTATGATATTTTCCTTGACTAGTAACCCACCACTCTTCATTTACTACGCTCCCACCCCCAACACCCCCCCCCCCCCCACTCTTTCGTGTTAAACAACAGGGCGGCGAAATACTGAGCTGGCAGTCCTGCATCTACTGTAAGCGTCTCACTCATGGCTAAAGTATAGTAATTCCACTTGCCTATTCCGGCCCTGTGCTCATTTGCCTTTCATACAATGCTTCGTGCATTGAAATATCTTCAGGTAAGATCACCAGTCGGCCCATGCTGGACCTTTTCATTCCTGACTTTGTGTGTAGTTTTTACAACATCTGTCTCCACAACCCCTCCACTCCCTGTTCTGGGGCAGTCCTGTTCCCATCCAGTGTCAGGTCTAGTTTAACCCTCACCTGTGCACCCCGCCCCACCCCTGCCAGCAGCCGTAGGAAACCTTCCCGCTAGGATATCAGTCCCTTTTCAGTTCAAGTGCAAACCACCTTCCTTGGAACCAACTCCAAGATCAACCTAATGATTCCCTGATCTTCGTCCTCTATTTTACTTTCACTCACGCGCCTGCGAAACGCCCCTAATTTCTCAGCCCCGAACAGCAGCCCAGGCACCGTAATGTTATTTTCAGAGCTCATTCGGTCCCACAACCTCTCATACAGAGAATACCACTGCTTATTCAGTGTACTGGTAAGTCCATTGTCTGTCCAGTCTCACGGAGGACGCAGTGAAAACTACACGTCAGACCATAGCCTCATAAAGCTATAACGATATCCCTGAAATATCCTGATTTCCGAGTCTGCGTGATTCCAGGAAATACACACACTGCTCCCGCCTGACCCGTGAGATTCAAATGGTTCTGTCACCCCAAACTCCGCTTTCTGTGTGTGTTGTGTAATTTACTACCCTGTTATAACTCAGCGTCACGTTATAACAGACAACACACTGCATACGATTAAAGGAATTATCTTTATGAATGTTAATTAACTGGAGTCATTAAGGCATAGAAAGAAATAAAGGAAATCGACTCACTGTAATTAACCAGCCAAATGTACACAAGTTGGACCTCATCCTGAACTCGCGCTCTGGGGCCCTCGCTTTGCGTGGAAGCACACAGCATCTTCCGATATTCGCTCGCAAACCATTTCGAACAAACGGGTCTCCCACCGGGTCCTACCCGAGGATTTGTTCTCCCCAGTGTCTTCTCACTTCGTCTCCCACTGGACAAAAGGCCCCAGCTCATTCCGACGTCAGAACACAACAGAACCCACCCACCCCGGTTGGACGGTTCACATTCCAATGCATCCGAAATCTCTAAATTTCAACCGAAGTCTGCTTCTACAGAAAAGCCACTACGTTAGCAGTGAAACCTTTCTTAGGGTGTTAAATCCCTCTTTATAAAAATGTTCCTCAGCACAATCACACTGTCAGAGATAATGACCAGTCATCACCGAGCACACTGTCACTGGATGTCAGAAAATATTGATCATATATTTACTTCTCAGTGCGCGCTCTTCTGCGACAAATAAAGATGCCACCGCTTACATACCGCAGAATCAATGCTTCAAATGTGCAATTATCAATTATATTTATAGCGACCTGCACAGCGAGAGACTTGTGAAGTGTCGTGGACAGTTTTTTCAGTTCAACGTATCGTTATGGACTTGCTTATATCTGCTCAAATTTTCAGAGGAGATATTTACCAACGAGTGACCAAAATAACAGTGGAACATAATGGTATTGGCGCTGGGCTTTTGTTATTATTTCCGGACAGAAATCTGGAGTGACACGGCAGTTAGGGAGAAATGATCACCCTGCAGCCCTGGCACCGTAATGTTATTATCAGAGCTCATTCGGTCCCACAATCCCTCACACAGAGAATGCCACTGTTTATTCAGTGTACTGGTAAGTTCATTGTCTGTCCAGTCTCACGGTGGACGCAGCGAAAACCACATGTCAGACCATGAGCCCATAAAACCATAACAATATCCCTGTATATCCCTTTATTTTTTTATCATCACATTGGGCCGTGTTCAGATTCCAAGTCATCGGCATATTTTGTTTTTTTACATATCTAAATGAAATTTGGTTCAGCCGATATGCAGTAGGTTCTGATAAGGCAAACTAGCGGTGAACATAGGAAAAGCGAGACTTCTTCTTCGTTGGGTTTATTTAAGTCAGGGATTGGTAGGTTCTCGATTGGCATGACATCAAGGATTATGGGCGAAGGCCGGGAACTCGGGTTGAAGAGGAGGGAAAAAGGGTGAACCATAAGTAAATGGCGGAGCAGAGTCGATAGGACAGGGGGTCTAATCCGGTTCCTCTGCCTCACGGTCTAACATGTTCACAGGACAGATATGTGTTTTCTCTGATGTCCTACTCCCAGGAATAAAATAGTCACTGTAATTGTGAAAATCTCCGTATACATGTAAACATGCGTTTGACATACTTACACATTTAGGAAACGTGCTGAATGCAGAGATTATGTTTTGTTTTGTTTGCTTTAACCAGACCGTGTGGAACAACAAGGGAGAATTATTGCACATTACTGAACAGATTAATTACTGTCAAATGAGATGTGGTTAAAATGTTATTGTTCGGCACGTGCAGAGTTACAAAATACGTAAGTTGTATGTTTGTGTGCGATAAAAACTGGACATTTCTTCGAACAGGTTTCGTAATATTTTGTAAATAATGCTCGAATGAGACCCAACATTGCAAGGAACAGGCTAAAGCTGTCTCTGCAGATGGGCAGCAATATGAAAGACAGGCCGATGTGAATCTCCACTTAGCGCACTCGTGGTCATTTGTCTGAGCTACTGCAGAGTTAAGACCTGGTTTGGGATTGGACGATAGCAGAAATGAAGCAGACAGTTTGACTGTAATGTTCCAGACCCAAAGAAATATGGGCCTGGCTTATTGTTCAAAGATACACTTCCTTTTAATAAACAGCATAGTCTGCGCTTTTACTAACACGTCACTGACCACGCCGATGTTAACACTGCTTCTCTTGAACCATCACTGAGCTAAAATTAATATACACTGCTGGCCAGGATGATGGCGTCTTCACTCATCCGGCCGATAATGTTGTCGCTTGTGCAGTCTCAAGTGAGCAACGTGAGGACGTCAGGGAGAAAACTGGTCATGCACTGAAATATATTTCTCCGGCATCCACATTTTAAATTTCTCCTCTATGTACAAGCTTCAGATGGAAATTTATCCAACGCCTTTACTGATCGTTGCAATCAGGTAATAGCTGATATCGATCGGATCAAGAAACTACAGCCCTCTATTCAGCATATTACTCGTTTTGGTTGCTGTCGACATAGGCTGTGATGGCATTGCGGCCCTGAGCGATAGAGCGAAGAACCAAGGGGCATAATTACTCCAGATGTTACTGTTCTGCAGCTGTGCTGACAAGCTCAAATCCAGAATCAGTGCTCACCCCGTTCATCCGCTTTTACCTTAAGTGTGCATCTATCGTGCAGTTATCGTGACGACAGCTGATTACAATTTGTTAGAATGCAATTGGTGTCGTTTCTCTGGAGATATTATTTTGTAATACAGTTGGAAATTTTATAAAATAAGCACCAATAAATAAAACGTTTCCTGAAAGATCGGACGAAGAGCAGAAGCAAAGAAAAAAAAGAAATAACGTGATCTTACTCAATTCAAATACAGATTCTGGCAATGTCGCAAATACTTAAAGACTAGAGACCTTACATGTGTTATAAATCCAGACCAACGCACAAAATGCTGAAGGAAGTCAACATGACAGGCAGCATCTCTAGAAAAGAATAAACAGTTAGCTTCCATAACAAACTGATGTTTCCTGGAATTCTCTGCAACTTCTCATCAAATTTGTTCCTCTAAATCCCTCGGTCTGTAGGATGGGCTGTAATGGCCTGTAATACACGTATCATACACCATCGCTCCAAAGCTAAAGTCCATTCAGCATGGACATACCTTACTTATTACGGCCTTCCACCAGTCCAACCTGATGTGACATCTTCCTTAACTAGTAACGCCACCCCTCCTCATTTATTCTTTCCCCCTCTGCTTCATTTTGACAGCGGAGCGGTGGAATCCTGAGCTGCCAGTCCTGCTCCTACTGCACCCGTCTCACTAATGGCGAAAATATTGTAAATCCACGTGCTCTTTTATGTCATATGGCACAATTCTTGCACTGATGTATTTGCTGCTGTGTCCATTAATCGCACTATGCTCAACAATTAAATGTGAAGTTCTGACTGATCGAGAACATATTAGCCTCCGCTTTCAATCCTAAATCCAATAGCTTGGATTTGACAGTGGGCTGACAAATAATAACAGAGATTTACTAATTTCTCGTTGTAGCAGTAATTGAATAAAAATCAGAATCATCTCTGGCCGTCTGCGAATCTCCAGACGAGATGCGCTTTATTTCCGATTTTTGGCACCGCCAGCAGTTGGGTTTGAACGTAAACAGAAAAAGTGAAAAAGGGAAATGAGAATGGGGAATAGTGAAATGGAAGGGGTCGTTACAGGAAGTTCGAGATATTCATGCTCATACCATCATGTCTGAGGTTACCCACACGGAACAAAATTTGTTGCTCCAGCAACATGGACATGGCCTCAGTGCTACCATGCCCAGCACCGAAACGTGCTGCTCTCCAACAGTCACAGGCCTCTACTGAGAAAGCCAACCATCTGCCACCACTCTCTGCCTCCTGCTACTACGCCAATGTTTACTCCAATGTACTACTTCATCTTGAATGCAAAGCTGTGGATTTTCTTGACAAAATTCCGATGCGGATCTTTGATAAAATCTCTTGAAAATGTCCATTTAGGTATCATCCTCTGCAGTGCCTTCATGAACTCTCTTGGAAACATTCTTCGTTACTTCTTCAAGAAACTCTATAGCATGTCGTGGGATACACAAAACCATGCTGACTATCTCTAGACTGTCCTGTCTATTAAAATACTCATACATACGGTGCTCCAAAGCGTTCCCACTACTGATGTCAGGAGCACCGGCCTAGGATTCCATGATTTATTTCTGAGCCTTTCCCGCATCCCTCGCGCTCTCCCTCTCACTCAAACGTGCTGTCTCCCTTCCAGTCTCTGTCTTTCACCCTTTCCCTCTCTCTTTAACACTACTTTTTTCTTCTCAGTCCATCTCTCCACTATCCCCTATTCCTCCCACACACTGTAAGAACTTGAGCTTCCGATTCTCCAGCTTCTATAAACACTATGCCTTTTCCGGCCGCCCTGCTTACCCCTCCACTCTCCTTTTGATTCCTTCTTCCCCTCAACTTAATACCTGTTTATCTCCAGCTTTGGACCGTTCGGCTCCTGTACGGACTTTACCTAATAAATCTGCAACTTTGATTGATTCATTCCTTTCTGATTCTGGGTCGACGGAAATTTGGCGTTTTTTGCATCCTCAGGAAAAAGATGTTTCTTTTTTCTCACATGTTCACCGTTCTTATTCAAGAATTGATTATTTCTTTATTGATTCTCGTCTTATTTCTTCAGTGATTAAATGTGATTATGACTCTATAACCATTTCGGATCATGCTCCACTTAAGCTTTCTATTAAAATTCAGGCCAATACAAAAAATAATAGACAGTGGCGTTTTAATTCGTTGTTGCTTCAGGACTCGGACTTTGTTAACTTTATGAGTGAACAGATTGATCATTTTTTTTACAATTAACTATACAGAAGATATTTCTGTGAACATTCTTTGGGATACTTTTAAAGCTTATATTCGTGGTCAGATTATCTCGTAT
This sequence comes from Mobula birostris, assembly GCF_030028105.1. Lineage (NCBI taxonomy): Eukaryota > Metazoa > Chordata > Chondrichthyes > Myliobatiformes > Myliobatidae > Mobula > Mobula birostris. Next base: position 61,686,712 of record NC_092382.1, read on the forward strand.
TCTGCTGCTTTGAGGAAGAAGCTGAAGCAGGAGGAGTTGGCAATCGTGGACAAGATTAAGGAAATTGATAAGAAATATGTTATGGCTCCTTCTCAGGAGTTATATAAACAAAGCACTGAACTTCAAATGGAACACAGTTTATTACTTTCGTCCTCGATTGTAAACCAATTAAAGAAAACGAAGTGAATTTTATGTACACAGTGACAAAATTGGCAAACTGTTGGCTAATCAACTGAAGTCTAATTATGCTAAAGCTCAAATTAATCAGATTTATAACCAAAATGACCGATTGATACTTGACCATGTGGGGATTAATCAAACTTTCTGTGATTTTTATTCTTCCTTATATCAATCAGAGTCTCCTCGAGATTCTAAATATATGAATGATTTTTTAGATAATCTAGACTTCCCTGAGATTTCACAGGATATGTCTTCTATGTTAGATACTTCCATTACCACGGATGGAAGTAATGGAATTACCACGGATGAGATTAAGAATGTTATTTTCTCTATGAATTTGGGGAAAGCTCCTGGCCCTCATTGGTTTACTGTAGAATTTTATAAATATTTCGCACCTTCATTAATCCCTTGGCTCTGTAGGGTTTTTGAGGCTTCATTAAAACTTGGTAAACTTCCTGAATCTTTCAATAGAGCATCAATCTCTCTAATATTATAGAAGGATAAAGATCCTGCTCAATGTGCATCTTATAGAACAATATCTTTATTGAATGTTGATTCTAAAGTTTTTTCTAAGTTATTAGCAAATAGATTAGAAAAAATACTTCCTTTTATTATTTTGGAAGACCAAACGGGTTTTATTAAAGGTCGTTACTCTTTTTATAACATTCGCACACTGTTAAATATTGTTTATACCCCCTCACAAAATGTTCATGAATGCGTTATCTCTTTAGATGCTGAGAAAGCTTTTGATAGAGTAGAATGGCCTTATTTATTTAAGGTGCTTGAAATGTTTAATTTTAGCTCGAAATTGATATCCTGGATTAAATTGTTATATCATTCTCCTGTGGCTTCGGTCCGTACTAACTCTTTAAGGTCACCTTTTTCCCCTCTTTTTCGAGGTACTCGACAAGGGTGTCCTCTTAGTCCTTTATTATTTGATATTGCCTTAGAACCTCTTGCAATTGCCATTCGAGAATATCCAAATATTATTAGGATAACTCGGGGCTTAAAGTCCCATAAAATATCACTCTATGCAGATGACTTACTTTTATATATTTCTAATCCCCAAAAATCCATCCCTGCTGTTTTAGAGCTATTAGCACAATTTGGTCTTTTTTCAGGTTATAACCTCCGTTTAACCCTTTACTTTTTTTCTTCCACTCACGTGTCTCCTATTAACCTCGATCATCTCTGGTTGTCCAATCTCTCAATACCTCCTATTACCTTATAGTCTTCTATCAAGAAATTTATCATAGTCCTCTCCAGAGGCAGAAACCAGAGATCCCTTATCGTTTCCTCATATTCTTTTTTTCTCTTAATTAAGTAGCATTTCGGTAAATCTATTCCGCATAGTGTTTAAAATTTCCAAATCCCTGCAGTACGCCCTTACTCATAGGTCTCCAATCAGGTAGGCAACCATCTGTTACCACTTTCTGGCTTCATCCTCAAACCAATGGTCTCATCAAATTTACTACCTCATTTTCAAAGCTGAGAGACCAAATCTTCCATGAAGGACCTTGTCAAATGCCTTGCTAAGATCCATGTATACAACATCCACTGCCGTGCCCTCATCCACACTCCTGGTACCTTCCTTGACACGACTTACCACTTACGAAGAATTGCTGAGTACCCTAAATCAGCCATTATCTATCCAAACACTCATAGTTCTGGTCCTCTAGAATACCTCGCAATAGCCTTCTCTCTACTGATGTCAAGCTCAGAGGCCTATAATTTCTTGGATTATTTTAAAGCCGCTCTTAAACAGCTGAACAGCATTGGCTATCATCCAGCCCTCTGACCTAAGGATGATTTAAACATCTCTGCGAGGGATCCGGCAACTTCTTTCTCCCATAGTGTCCTAGTGAACACCTCTCCAGGCCCAGGGAATTTGCCTGAGGACAGTAGACACATCCTTCTCTGTAATCTGTATAGATCCTGTGAAAACGGTGTTTCTATAGACTCTGTCTCTGTTTGCTGAGTAAATACAGATGTACAAAAAATAATCATCCGTTTTGTCTCCACATATGGATTGGCTATACTCTCATTGTGATATTCCAGAGAACCCATTCTGACCCTGAAATCCCTTTGCTCTGAAGATACCTGTAGCATCCGTTAGGATTCTCCTTCAACTTGTCTGCTAAGGCAACAGCAGGCCTTCGATGACACTTCTGCTTTCATTCTGAAGTATTCTCTTCACTGACTTGCACCTACGTTAAAATGTCCGACTGGGATGGAATGACGTACTAATTGAAAATGATCACCAGGGAAGGAATTGTGCACTGATTACAAATGGGAGTCGGAAAAGGATTGATATCCCAATTTAAAATGGTTAGCAGGGTAGAAGTGACGCGTGGTTTTAAAATGGCACCCGGGATGGAATGGAGCACTGAGCCTTACAGGCTATAGAGCTGGAAAGGTGTCATAACCAGGCCGCATCAAAGGGAAGATGAGTAGCTGGCTGGCTTTCTGGACAAACTGGTGTTGAGGGCCAAGCCTTCGGACTGGTCAGCGTCAATCATCACCATCCTTGTCCTGGGGCACGGCGAGTGGAGAGGGGAGAGCAGTCAGAGTCTAGGTAAGGTGTAGTGTGAAAAGAGAAGGGCAGGAGAGGGAGAAGATGATTAAAACAGTCATCACACTTGTGCTCTCCATCTGCATACCATCTCCCCGACTCTGCCACTCCGTAAGCTTCGTTAGCACATTCTTGCACGTCTCCCTCGCTTTCGCTCCCTGCTCGAGCCCCTCACACTATCCTGTCGCACTCCAACTCTCGTCCTGCACCCCTCTTTCAACAGCTGCATACCCCTCTATGATTTCTCTCTCCCTCTCGCTCCATTCTCTTCCCTCTGTTTAATCCCCTCTCTCGCCCTCATCGATACCTCTCTCAAACTCCCCTATTCCATTTACCCTACCTACACCGCTCACAATTTAGTATACCTCTATCAAATCTCTTTTGATCTTATTCTTTCCAAGGAATAAAAAACTAATCTATTCCAACTTTCTGTTTTACCCAGGTACTCCAATCCCGCCAAAATCCTTTTAAATTTTACTGTACTATTTTAACCATAGTTGCATGTTTCCTGTAGGTAGGTGAACAAAACTGCACACAATATTCCAAATTAGGCCACGCCAATGTGTAATATGACTTCAGCATAACATCCCACCTCCTATACTCAATAATTTGACTTATGAAGGCCAGTGTGCCAAAAGCTTATCTTACGACCCTATCCACCTATGCCTCAATTTTCGATTAATTCTGAACCTGTAATCCTAAATCACTTCGCTTTACGACACACCTCAGTGCCCTACTTTCTAGTGTGTGAGACCTACCTTAGTTGGTCGAACCGAAGTGCAATACCCTACATTTGCCTGCATTAATTTTACTTCTGCTATTTTTAGCAGATTTTCCCACCTAGAACAGATCCTGCTGAAAGTCCTGATGGACTTCCTGGCTGTTGGCTACACCTTCAATCTTAGTGTCATCGGCAAATCTACAGATCCAATTAATTACATTATCATCCAGAGCATTCCTATAGGTAACAAATAATGCATCCAACACCGATCCTTCTGGCACTCCACTATACACGGGTCTGTAGTCAGGGAGGCAACCAGTCAATAGCACTATCCACCATCTCCCACAATTTCAATGTCCACTCCAATTTACCACCTCATCTTGAATAACGAGGATTTTGTTGACAAACTTCCCACGCGGCAACTTGTTGAATTTCTTGATAAAGTACAGATAAACAATGTACCCTGCCTTGCTTTCATCAAAGTTCTGAATAGTATTATTCGTAACCTCTTCGAAACACTCTATAAGATTGCCATGAATACACAAAGTTATACCCAATCCATTCTGTTTATTGAAATTCTCACAAAATCGGTCTTTCAAATAACTTTCCCACCACTGATGTCAGGAGCACTGGCTTGTAATTACTTGGCTGAGTCTCTGAGCCTTTCGTAAGCGAACTCAAATTCTCCGGTACCTTACCTGTCGCTAAGCATAATTTAAATTACTTTGGTCACATTGGAATGTCGAACCAGTTCGATTTCATTTTAACAGAACGTACACTCCTTATTCTGAGGAATGTGACTGCTTGTAGACAGACTCTTAGATCAGATTCTCACAGAAAAACAACCCTCACATTCCAGTTGCACTAAAGTGTGACGGCACGAAACCTCTATATGTTATTCGTTTTGTTGTTGTTGCGGGACCTGCTGAGATCCTCCAAAATTATCCACGCTGTTAGAATATTCTCGGTGAATAAATCAAACTATAGTCATTTCGGATTTCGATATAATCAACCTGTTTCTGTGTTATGAATCAGTGGTCAGGTAGTCATGGTCCCTTAGGAAAGAACAGCACAGAAACCGGCCCTTCGACCGAGATATTTAAATTGCCTACTTCAGTCGGCATAGCCCTCCATACCCACACATCTAAAGTATCCTTTGCTGATGATACAAAGATTGAAGGTGTAGTGGAGAGTGAGGAAGTATTTCAAAGCTTGCAGAGGGATTTGGACCAGCTGGAAAAATGGGCTGAAAAATGGCAGATGAAGTTTAATACAGACCAGTGTGAGGTATGGCACTTTTGAAGGACAAACCAAAGTAGAAAATACAAGGTAAATGGTAGGGCACTGAGGAGTGCTGTAGAACAGAGGGACCGGGGAATACAGATACAAAGTTCCCTAAAAGTGGTGTCACAGATAAATAGGGTCGTAAAGAGAGCTTCCAACCTTATCTCAAAGGCCTTTATAATTCAAAGTATTGAGTATGAGAGTTGGAATGTTATGGTGAGGTTGTATAATGCATTGGTAAGGCCAGGTTTAGAGTATTGTTTGCATTTTTGGTCACCAAATTACAGGAAGCATATTACTAAGGTTGAAAGTGTGCAGAAAAGGTTTACAAGGATGTTGCCGGGACTTGAGAAACTGAGCTACTGAGAAAGGTTGAATTGGTTAGGACTTTATTCCCTGGAGCATAGAAGAAAGAAGCGACAGAGGTATATAAAATTAAGATGGGTGTAGATATAGAGAGTAATGAAAGCAGTCTCATTTTAATTTTCTATGCATCAGGGATTGAAGTCAAAACTCATGATCGATTTCCTTGTATCTCAGGTCCACCTGTCGGGCCAAAGTCCTTGTAAATTTTCTCTGCACCCTTTTCAACGTATTTACGTACATATTCTCTGTAGGAAATTTACCATACTTCATAATAATTCATGTGTGGCCTCAGCCATATCTTATCCAACCTGAAGACTACATTTTATCACCTGTATTATGTACTTTGATTTATGACGGATAATATGCCAACGGCTTTCTTTACGACAGTATTACCCTTAACCAATTTGTTCCCAGCTGCTCTATATTCGACCACACACCATGATACTATTCCTCTCTGTCTATCATTCTCCCTGTCTTGGCAGCATCCACAAATTTCCTTATGCAACTTAGCACATTATCATCCAGATCGTTGATACAGAAGTAAACAGCAAAGGAACCAGCACCGGTCTGTGCAGTTCTCTGCTTTTCACAGGTATCCAGTTAGAGAGGCAACCAACTGCTACCAATCTCTGGTTCCTTTCACAAAGCAAATGTCTCATAAATTTACTACCTCATTTTCATAGCAGAATGACTCAACATTGCGGGAAACTGTCAAATGTCTTGCAAAATTCCATGTCGACAGCAGCCTATATTTTTTCTTCAACAACATTCCTGGTAACTTCTTTGACATGATTTGCCACAAACGAAGCTATATGGTCTATCGTTAATCAGTCAATATCTAAAAAGAAACTCATGGATCCGGCCCATTAAAATACCTTCCAACAACTTTCCCACTAATGATGTCAGGCTCACAAGACAATAAAATTATAGATTATTTTTAGAGGATTTTTTAAACAAACGGAACAACATTTGCTATCCTCCAGTTATCTTGTTTAAGAATGATGTAAATATCTCTGCCAGGGTTCCTGCAAGGTTTTCCTTTCGCGAGGTCCGAAGGAACACCTTGTCAGGTTCGGGTGATTTATCCACTCTAATGTGCCTCATCCAAACGTCTCCACCTTTGTAATCTGTATAGAGTCCGGGAAGTTGATTCAGTTTTGTTTTACCTCGATAAACTGCATCCGACTCCTAGATAAGTACGGATGCAAAAAAATTAGCGCTTTTGGCACCACATTTGGATTCGCTATTGTCCAATTGTCAACTTCCAGTGGTCTAATTATGTCTCTTGAAATCCTTTTGCTCTGAAACTACGTGCAGCATTCCTTACGATTGAACTAGGGCAAAATCATCCTTTCTTGACTCTTCTGCTCTCTTTCTAAAGTATTCTCTTGCATTCTCTGCACTCGATAAGCACCTCATTGCACCTGTAATTCATCTCCTGTTATTCCTTCACTTCAGCCTCCATATCACTTGAAATTCCAAGTTCTCGACACCTGTTAGGTTTACTCTTTATTGTGACAGGTCCGTACAAACTTTGTTCTCTCAAAATTTTACTTTTGAAGAACTCCCACCTACCACGTACACCTTTGACAGAAAACGGCCTGTCCCAGTCGACACTTGCAACATCGTTTCTGACACCAGCAAGATTAAAATATGTCCAATCTAAAATCGCAATCCAAGAACAAGGCCTGTTTTTTGCTTAGATACTTTCAAACTAATGGCCTGCGGACTACTGGATACAAAGTGTTCTGCTAGAAAAACTTCTGCCACCTACCCTGTCTCGGTCATTAAATGCAGATCAAGTATCGTCCAGTCGTTCATTTGGGACTTTTATCTGGTGCTTAAAAAATAAAAACTTTCCACAATATATCTCACAACCAGTATTCCATCTAGTTTTTTTACACTATGGAAGTCGCAGTCAAAAATTGGGAAGTTAAAATCAGCTGTTATCACAACCTATGTTTCCTGCAATTTTCTGCAATTTCTCTTCAAATGTCATCTTCTAAATCAATCGGACTGATGGTTGTTATGTAGTGCCCTACAATCTCATTTAATGCGTCCCCTTTGCTTCTTAATGGTTAAATATAGTAGTTACACGAGCCCTGAGCTGAGCTGGCTTTCATGCAATGCTTTTTGTATTGGAATATCTGCAGCTGAGCACAGTTGTCGACCCATGCTGAACCTTTTCATTCCTGACTTTGACTATCGTCATAACAACATCTGTCTCTACAATCTCTCCACTCTCTGCTCTGGGGCAGTCCTGTTCCCGCAAGGATATCAGTCCCCTTTCAGTTCAGGTGCAAACCACCTTCCTTAGAACATACTCCAAGTTCAACATAATGACTCCCATAGGTTAGTCCTCTATTTTGCTTTCACTCATGCATGTCTGAAATATCGCTAATGTCTCAGCACCGAACACCAGGCTCGAAGCACATTCTGTGTGGAGAAAAAAAAGGTTACATCTCACAGCGCGCTATAATTTCCTCCGATTATCTTAATGTTATGTCCCTCCTATTAGCCACTTACTCCCAAGATAATGACTTGCTGCACAATCCCTCAATACCGTTTACACCTTATACTCTTCTATCATGAAATCTGCCATATTCCTTCGCACAAAATCCAAAATCCAGAGAACCCTCAACGTTTCCTCATTAGACTTGATCTCTTACCTGAGTAGCATCTCGGTAAATCTATTCTGCATTGTCTTTAAAACTTCCAAGTCCTCCTCTAATTGATGCAGAATTAGAAAATTCGGACCTTTCTGCTCCAAAATTCCATCATGACTGATTTATCATTCCCACAACACCACCCTGCCAGCTTCTTCCCGTCCCCTTTGATGTCCAGTCTAATCAGAACCTATTTACCCCTGCTTCAAACAGTATACAAGTTGGCTTTCCGAGCGGTTAATGCCCCTCCCATGTGTGAATACTGAAGCAAATTATTCATTACTGACAGCTGCTGCTCCCCTGTCACTCCAGCACGTTCCCGGTTTTATCCATGATCAGTCCTCCCTATTCTCATGTGCGTCTATACCTCCTGATTGTTTCCTTCATCCTACTCAGCAACGCCTTCTGCTATTCCCTTCACGCAATATTAGGTCCATTTCCAGCTCCCTTCCAAGATGCCTTGTAATACTCGAGCCTTCTCTGACCCTTGCTTCGTAAAGTGCGCTTCCGTCTTCCTCTTGAGTAGGGTTTTCATATATATTATGAGCCACGTCTCCATATCCTGTCATTCCTTTCCTTCTCCATTGAGTCAAATCTATGAAAAGCCCAATACAAGTTCTCCATTAACGATCTCTATATTAATTTAGTGCATTTCCCCGTACATCTGTTCCCAATTTATGATCTCACGATTTTACGCAATCACATAGTCCCTTCCCTCCCCAAATTCAATATTTCCCCATTCTTCTGCACATCTCCTTACGCGTCAAAGGTAAACGTTAAGGAGTTATTAATGTTTTTTTTTTGAATTGCGCACCCTCTGAGTGTTTTCACACCAGGTCTGACACTTTCTCTGGTACAATAACCAATATGATCACTGAGGGGCAGTGGAGTAGTAGTGGCGGTGAGATGTCTGTCGAGTACTCCCAAAAATATCTGTTCCTTTTCTGTTATGGCGGTTCATGTTCGTTTAAAATAACAATAATTCATACAGATATATTGTTCAAATGAGAAGGACGTTTCCAAAGAACATAATGATACTTCACCATAGATTGAGAAACACAAGAGGTATGAGACAGATGCTTTTATGATTTCTGTGCGTCGTGAGGAGATGAGTGCCGTATTTTCCTCTTTCCAATGGGTCCATTACAGCAATGAGAAAATCTGTCACTGTCCTACAGGGCCATCATAGACCTCGCTGGTGTTATCAGTGCTTTCTCTGACATGCCACCGACAACATAGAAAATGTCATTGCTTGTCCAGTTCCGTCAATACTGCAATGTAATTATCACAGCTTATTCGGTCACCCGGTCTCTCGCACAGAGAATACCACTTCTTATTCTGAACATTCTCTCAGTATACTGGTAATTCCATTGCTACTCGACTCTCACGATGGACAAAGTTTAAACTACATAATAAACCGTGACCCATAAAACGATAACAATATCGCTGACCGACCCTGTTTCTTTGTCTGTTTAAGTCTACGAAATACGCACTCTGCTCCCGTCAATCCCGTGAGATGGCTCTGCCACCCCAAACCCTGGTTTGTGTGGGTTCGGTGTAATTTGCTACGCTGTTGTATATCAGTGCCAAGAAATAACAGTCAACACACTGCATGTGATTAAAGGAATCATATTTACTTAATGTTACTTAACTAAAGGGTCATTAAAGAAATGAAATAAAGAAAGAAAAAGGACGTATTATAATTAACCAGTCAAATGTGAACACGTTGGAGTTCATCTTGAACTTTTCTGTCACTCACGCGCTGGACTTCGGTCTGCGTGGAAGCTCTCACCACCTTCCGATCGTCGCTCGCAATCCATTTCGAACAAATGGTCTCCCACCGGGTCCTATCCGACACTGGTTCTCCCCTGCGTCTTCTCTCTTCGTCTCCCGCCCAACAAAAGGCCCCGGCTCACAACGGCGTCAGTACACAACAGAAAAGCACACCCCGCTCATTGGACGGCTCACATTCCGACGCATCGGAAATCTCCAGCTATAAACTAAACGAATGTTGCCTTACAGTTAGATAGGGAAGTTAACAAAGCTTATGCGGTATTAACTTTCATAAGTCGAGAGATAGCATTTGAGAGTTGCGAGGTAATGATGCCGTTCTGTAAAACTCTGATTAGACCACACTTGGAGTACTGTGTGCAGTTCTGGTCGCCTCACTCTCGGAAGGATGTGGAAGCATTGGAAAGGGTACAGAGGAGATTTACCAGGATGCTGCCTGGTTTAGAGAGTATGGATTATGATCATAGATTAAGGGAGCTAGGGCTTTACACTTTGGAGAGAAAGAGGATGAGAGGAGATATGATAGAGCTGTACAAGATATTAAGGGGAGCACATAGAGTGGGCAGACAGTACCTCTTCCCTAGGGCAGCACTGCTCAATACAAGAGGACATGGCTTTCTGGTAAGGGGTTGGAAGTTCAAGGGAGATATTAGAGGAAGATTTCTCACTCAGAGAGGGTTGGTGCGTGGAATGCACTGCCTGAGTCAGTGGTGGCGGGAGATACTCTCGGGAAATTTAAGAGACTACTAGACAGGTACATGGAGGAATTTAAGGTGGGGTGTGGGGTTATATGGGAAACAGGGTTTAAGGGTCGGCACAACATTGTGGGCCGAATGGCCTGTACTGTTCTGTACTATTCTATGTTCTATGTTCTACAAACACGACTTCTCCATATAGGCCATTACAATAGCAATAAAGTCTCCTTCGAGGGCGTGACGCACATCTTTATAAAAATGTTCGTCAGCACATCACACTGCCAGTGATAATGGCCAGTCATAACCCACCACACTGTCACTGGTTGTCAGAAAATATTGGCCATATGTTTACTTCTCAGTGCTCGCCATTTGTAGCAAATAAAACCGGCACAACTGACATACTGCAGAATCACTATCACAAATGTGCTGTTATCAATGATATTTAAAGCGCCCTGCACAGGGGGATATGTCTGAAGTGATGTGGACTGGATTTCCTTTCAACAGAACGTTATGGGGACTTGCTTGTACCTGATAAACATTTCAGAGGAGATATTTACCAACGAATGAATAAGATAACAGTGAAACATGATGGTACTGTATTCGCCCTGGACTTTTGTACTTATTTGTGGATTGATATCACAGGTGACCCGGCGGTCAGGGATAAACGTTCAGGCTTTATTTTTTGTCATCACATTGGGCCGGCTTTACATTCCGAGTCACTGGTCCATTTTGTTTTTCGTATATGTAAAAGCAATTCGGAGTCATTTATTTGTAAATATTGTTACACTCTTTTGTTTCGAGACGAAATATAAGTCGTTGTTTCAAAATATTAGCGTGGCCTATAATTATTTGGTTGATTTGTGAGACTTTCCCACATCCTACGCTCTATACCTCTCACTTACCCGTGCACTCTACCTCCTATTCCCCCTCTCTCACAATTTCGCTCTGTCTGTACTGTCTATATCTCTTTATGTCTCCCCTCTCCTCTCTCTCTCCACTCTGCACACTCTCGATCCCTCTTCTTGCCCACATATTCATCCAGCTTCAGCTTCCCTATCTGCACCTTTCACACACACCGTGCCCCATCCCCTCTCCATGCTCACCCATGCACTCTCCTTCTGCCTCTTCCTTCCCCTCACCCGCACTCCCCATCGCACTCTCAGCCGCACATCAACATCAGTTAAAAGGTGGCAAAGGTTAAGAATGATACGGTCTGATTTTTTCAAATGGCAAAAAAAAAATGTTTTGAAACAACTGTGGATGATTGGATTAGGGTTAAAAATAACTATGCAGCTTCTGGCCCCTGGTCACCTTCTTTAGACTGTTGAAGGTTCCATCGGTCTTCCATTGGTCTTAGAAGCAATCTTTATGACTCTTCATTTAAATTTGAACAGACTTGGAGATCTTTTATTCGATATTTTCATTTAATGTAATATATACCCTTCTTGTTTTTATTTTACTGTTTTTAATGGAGGTCGGGATTGAGGACGTGATTTTAAGTTTTTTAACTCTATTTGGTTGCAAGTTAGCCCATTGCTTTGCTTTGCTTTTAGTTATTTGCACGGTGGGTTTTTTTTGGGTTTTTTTTTCCTTTTCTCTATTGATATATATAAAAATTAGTATACTGTTATGTTACCTTGGTATTATGTTTAAATTACATTGTTTGTATTTTTTTGTATTAATATTTCCTGTAATTTTATTATATTCTAACAGTGTATTAGTGCCTATATGGCTTACCTTTTTGTATACTTAGTCAATAAAAAGATTTAAAAAGAAAAAGAAAATGCATATTCTCACTCTGAGAAATTTTCTTTATAAGGTTAAAAGTTATAACGCTTTTCCCTGCAGCAGAGGTAGCTAATTGCAATGTTAAAGACAGTGTTCGCAGGTGAATGAGAGTGAGAGTGGAGTTAATTTCAGCAGAAAGGCCACTCCCTATTCTGTCGGACATGCGGGCCTGTACCGTTTCTTCAGGCAGCTATTTTTACAATCTTACAACCCTCTGTATGAACAAGTTTTCTTTCATGTTCCCATTAAACTTTTCACCTTCCCCACTTAACACTTGAGCTCTGATTGTAAGCCCCCCAAAACTCAATGCAAATACCTATTTGCATTTACCCTATAACTACCACTCATCTTTGCATGTACCTCTATCAAATCGTCCCTCATTGTTCTGATTTCCAAAAAATAAATTCCGATCCTATTCAAAATTTCCTCATGGCTCATGTCCTCCATTCTGGGCAAATTTCCAGTAATTTTTCTCTCTTCTCGTTACTGTAAACTTCCTGTAGGTAGGTGACCAAGATGCACAGGATGCTCCTAATTCGGCCTCAGAAATGCCTCATATAGGTTCAAACATGTTTCCCATCTCCTGTATTCAAAGTATTAGTTTATGAAGACCAATGTGCCAAAATCAATGTAATCTCAGTGAAGCCCTAAATAACGTAGGAAAGTTATTACCATTCGTATACCCGATAAAGCTTCGTTTATATACATTTAGCTTTGCTATCACCCAGTAGCTACCTCATTTCAACACCTCCCTCACCACCTCAATCCTCCACCAATTCTGCCTCTTCTACAGAACTGGGTGAACTCATTTCCTACATTAGACTCCATCTGACCTGTTGCTTCTCCCCAATCTGAATCCCTACAACTTGTCCATCAATTCAGGAACCTCATTGGATTTTCTGAGCCCCAGAGGAGTTTATTGCCAACTGCGCCAACTCGGGGAGGTACTGTAGTTTCAAATAACGTCTAGAAAATAGATTCGACAAATACTCTTCAATTAATAAACAGTGAGCACATAAAAAAAAAACATGGAAATGTTGCTTTAGCTCCCTTAAGTGAATTGTGGACATATTTTGGGAATAGCTCGGTCACTAAGGGAAGCAACAGTGAAAAATACCTAAGCATCGCAAAGCACAACCGCATTTTTTAATTGCCTATTTACTTTGAAACTGATGTCCTTAGGACGACCAGATGCAAAATCTTCCCTGCACGAACTTCTGCCACCTGCCCTCTCTCATTCTGTAAATACAGATAAGGTATCGTTCAGGACATTTATCGACTTCTTTATGAGAAATTTCCAGTAGATTTTTGACAACCTCTACACCATCTTGTCCTTTTTTACTGTGGGAGTCTGAAATAAAAGTTGGAAGTTTAAAATCACGTTATATAAATAAGTTATGTTTTCTTAGTTTCAAGTATATTTCTCTAACTCCTTCGGACTGTGGACTGCTTAATGACCTGTAACATAAACATCAAACGCAATCTCTCCAAAGCCAAAGATCCTTCAACATGGACATACCTTTCTTGTTACTCCATTCCACATAGAGCGGGTCACTATGTTAGTTTTCCACTCCAACCTCTCATGGTCCGGTCCGTGAAGTCCACATTCAGTTTCACGGTCCGTTCCATCGATCCATATTCCAGGTTATCCGGTTTTCCCTTGTCCTGTTGTGTGCTTTAATTGAGGCACATGATTCTGGTTTTGGGCATGCTACATAAACAGCTCCTGGGTTCCACTGCAGTTGCTGGACTGTTCCCTTCCCTTCCCTTCCCTTTCACCTTCTGCCTGAAGCCTTGCCCGGAGCCTTGCCCGGCAACCTTGTCAAGTTCCACCACCGAAGCGTAACCGGAGCTTTGCTGTGTCAAGAAAAGGAACTGTCTATCGTTGAGTTGGGAACCTCGTCCTGTCCAAGTCAAGGCTTTGAGTTCTCGTACTGTCCATGTGCCTCGTCCTGTGAAGGAGTTCCACGTCCTGTTCTGGAATTCCACGTCCTGTTCTGTAGCCACGTCATGTCCTCGCCTAGTTCCGGGGTCCGAGCCCGAGTCAAGACCCAGGTTCTGGGTCCTTGTCTAGTCTCCTGCTCGGAGTTCCAGCCACGTTCCAAGTTCCTTTTTCCTTGTCCTGATCCCGTTTCCCTAGTCTCGTCCTAGACTAGGTCCTGTATCTTAGTCTCGTCCAGCGTCATTTCTTCCCCACTTCCCCCGTTTTCTTTGCATACCTAATCCTGTTCCTGATACTTCCGTGTCTGTGTCTTGCTTTTGCGTCTGCTCCCAGCGCCCCCGTTATGACACAACGGGACTGTGACAGCTTTCTTAACTATTAACGTCACCTCTTCTCATTCAATGCTTCCCCATCCGCTTTATCTAAAACAGCTGAGAGGTGGAGTACTCCGCTGCCAGGCCTGCTCCTCCTCCAACCCTCTCACTAAAGTCGAAAATATAGCGATTCGACATGCTTATTCATGCCCTGGGCTCTTTCGCCGTTCATACAATACATTGTATAATTTGCAGCTGAGGACATTATTCGAACCATGCTCAACATCTAAATTGTTGATTTTGTCTGAGGCCTTCACAGCTTCTGTCTCCACAACCTACCCACTCTCTGTTCCGCGGTAGTCTTGTTCCCATCATTTCAATGTCTAGTTTTACCCTCCCACCTCCCACCACCCCCGCCCACCCACCTCGAGCAGTCCTAGTAAACCTTCCCGCTAAAGCAACTAGTACCTTCATTTCTTTGCAGTCGACTCCAAGATCAACGAAACCATTCTCTCCGTTTAACCCTTTACTTTTTTCTTTCACTCACGTGTCTCCTATTAACCACTTAAGCCCTCGATCATCTCTGGCTGTCCAATCTCTCAATACCTCCTATTACCTTATAGTCTTCTATCAAGAAATTTATCATAGTCCTCTCCAGAGGCAGAAACCAGAGATCTCTTATCGTTTCCTCATATTTTTTTTCTCTTAATTAAGTAGCATTTCGGTAAATCTCTTCCGCATAGTGTTTAAAATTTCCAAATCCCTGCAGTACGCCCTTACTCATAGGTCTCCAATCAGTGAGGCAACCATCTGTTACCACTTTCTGGCTTCATCCTCAAACCAATGGTCTCATCAAATTTACTACCTCATTCTCAAAGCCGAGAGACCAAATCTTCCATGAAGGACCTTGTCAAATGCCTTGCTAAGATCCATGTACACAACATCCACTGCCGTGCCCTCATTCACACTCCTGGTACCTTTCTTGACACGACTTACCACTTACGAAGAATTGCTGGGTATCCTTAATCAGACATTATCTATCCAAACACTCATACTTCTGGTCCGCTAGAATACCTCCCAATAACCTTCTCTCTACTGATGTCAAGCTCAGAGGCCTATAATTTCTTGGATTATTTTAAAGCCGCTCTTAAACAGCTGAACAGCATTGGCTGTCATCCAGCCCTCTGGCCTAAGGATGATTTAAACATCTCTGCTAGGGATCCGGCAACTTCTTTCTCCCATAGTGTCCTAGTGAACACCTCTCCAGGCCCAGGGAATTTGCCTGAGGACAGTAGACACATCCTTCTCTGTAATCTGTATAGATCCTGTGAAAACGGTGTTTCTATAGACTCTGTCTCTGTTTGCTGAGTAAATACAGATGTACAAAAAATAATCATCCGTTTTGTCTCCACATATGGATTGGCTATACTCTCATTGTGATATTCCAGAGAACCCATTCTGACCCTGAAATCCCTTTGCTCTGAACATACCTGTAGCATCCGTTAGGATTCTCCTTCAACTTGTCTGCTAAGGCAACAGCAGGCCTTCGATGACACTTCTGCTTTCATTCTGAAGTATTCTCTTCACTGACTTGCACCTACGTTAAAATGTCCGACTGGGATGGAATGACGTACTAATTGAAAATGATCACCAGGGAAGGAATTGTGTCCTGATTACAAATGGGATTCGGAAAAGGATTGATATCCCAATTTAAAATGGTTAGCAGGGTAGAAGTGATGCGTGGTTTTAAAATGGCACCCGGGATGGAATGGATCACTGACCCTTACAGGCCATAGAGCTGGAAAGGTGTCATAACCAGACCGCATCAAAGGGAAGATGAGTAGTTGGCTGGCTATCTGGACAAACTGGTGTTGAGGGCCAAGCCTTCGGACTGGTCAGCGTCAATCATCACCATCCTTGTCCTGGGGCATGGCGAATGGAGAGGGGAGAGCAGTCAGACTCTTGGTAAGGTGCAGTGTGAAAAGAGAAGGGCAGGAGAGGGAGAAGATGATTAAAACAGTCCATCACACTTGTGTTCTCCATCTGCATACTATCTCCCCGACTCTGCCACTCCGTAAGCTTCGTTAGCACACTCTTGCACGTCTCCCTCGCTTTCGCTCCCTGCTCGAGCCCCTCACACTATCCTGTCGCACTCCAACTCTCGTCCTGCACCCCTCTTTCAACGGCTGCATACCCCTCTATACTTCCTCTCTCGCTCTCGCTCCATTGTCTTCCCTCTCTTTAATCCCCTCTCTCGCCCTCATTGATACCTCTCTGTCCACTCCCCTATTCCATTTACCCTACCTACACCGCTCACAATTTAGTATACCTCTATCAAATCTCCTTTAGATCTTATTCTTTCCAAGGAATAAAAAAACTAATCTATTCCAAATTTCTGTTTTACCCAGGTTCTCCAATCCCGCCAAAATCCTTTTAAATTTCACTGTACTATTTTAACCATAGTTGCATGTTTCCTGTAGGTAGGGGAACAAAACGGCACACAATATTCCAAATTAGGCCACGCCGATGTGTAATATGACTTCAGCATAACATCCCATCTCCTATACTCAATAATTTGACTTATGAAGGCCAGTGTGCCAAAAGCTTATCTTACGACCCTATCTACCTATGCCGCAATTTTCCATTAATTCTGAACCTGTAATCCTAAATCACTTCGCTTTACGGCACACCTCAGTGCCCTACTTTCTAATGTGTGAGACCTACCTTTGTTGGTCGAACCGAAGTGCAATACCCTACATTTGCCTGCATTAATTTTACTTCTGCTATTTTTAGCAGATTTTCCCACCTAGTACAGATCCTGCTGAAAGTTCTGATGGACTTCCTGGCTGTTGGCTACACCTCCAATCTTAGTGTCATCGGCAAGTCTACAGATCCAATTAATTACATTATCATCCAGAGCATTCCTATAGGTAACAAACAATGCATCCAACACCTATCCCTCTGGCACTCCACTATACACGGGCCTCTAGTCAGGGAGGCAACCAGTCAATAGCACTATCCACCATCTCCCACAATTTCAATGTCCACTCCAATTTACCACCTCATCTTGAATAACGAGGATTTTGTTGACAAACTTCCCACGCGGCAACTTGTTGAATTTCTTGATAAAGTACAGATAAACAATGTACCCTGCCTTGCTTTCATCAAAGTTCCGAATAGTATTATTCGTAACCTCTTCGAAGCACTGTATAAGATTGCCATGAATACACAAAGTTATACCCAATCCATTCTGTTTATTGAAATTCTCACAAATTCGGTCTTTCAAATAACTTTCCCACCACTGATGTCAGGAGCACTGGCTTGTAATTACTTGGCTGAGTCTCTGAGCCTTTCGTAAGCGAACTCAAATCCTTCGGTACCTTACCTGTCGCTAAGCATAATTTAAATTACTTTGGTCACATTGGAATGTCGAACCAGTTCGATTTCATTTTAACAGAACGTACACTCCTTATTCTGAGGAATGTGACTGCTTGTAGACAGACTCTTAGATCAGATTCTCACAGAAAAACAACCCTCACATTCCAGTTGCACTAAAGTGTGACGGCACGAAACCTCTATATGTTATTCGTTTTGTTGTTGTTGCGGAACCTGCTGACATCCTACAAAATTATCCACGCTGTTAGAATATTCTCGGTGAATAAATCAAACTATAGTCATTTCGGATTTCGATATAATCAACCTGTTTCTGTGTTATGAATCAGTGGTCAGGTAGTCATGGTCCCTTAGGAAAGAACAGCACAGAAACCGGCCCTTCGGCCGAGATATTTAAATTGCCTACTTCAGTCGGCATAGCCCTCCATACCCACACATCTAAAGTATCCTTTGCTGATGATACAAAGATTGAAGGTGTAGTGGAGAGTGAGGAAGTATTTCAAAGCTTGCAGAGGGATTTGGACCAGCTGGAAAAATGGGCTGAAAAATGGCAGATGAAGTTTAATACAGACCAGTGTGAGGTATGGCACTTTTGAAGGACAAACCAAAGTAGAAAATACAAGGTAAATGGTAGGGCACTGAGGAGTGCTGTAGAACAGAGGGACCGGGGAATACAGATACAAAGTTCCCTAAAAGTGGTGTCACAGATAAATTGGGTCGTAAAGAGAGCTTCCGACCTTATCTCAAAGGCCTTAAAAGAAACATAGAAACATAGAAAATAGGTGCAGGAGTAGGCCATTCGGCCCTTCGAGCCTGCACCGCCATTTATTATGATCATGGCTGATCATCCAACTCAGAACACCGCCCCAGCCTTCCCTCCATACCCCCTGACCCCGTAGCCACAAGGCCCATATCTAACTCCCTCTTAAATATAGCCAATGAACTGTCCTCAACTGTTTCCTGTGGCAGAGAATTCCACAGATTCACCACTCTCTGTGTGAAGAAGTTTTTCCTTATCTCGGTCCTAAAAGGCTTCCCCTCTATCCTCAAACTGTGACCCCTCGTTCTGGACTTCCGCAACATCGGGAACAATCTTCCTGCATCTAGCCTGTCCAATCCCTTTAGGATCTTATACGTTTCAATCAGATCCCCCCTCAATCTTATAAATTCCAACGAGTACAAGCCCAGTTCATCCATTCTTTCTTCATATGAAAGTCCTGCCATCCCAGGAATCAATCTGGTGAACCTTCTCTGTACTCCCTCTATGGCACGGATGTCTTTCCTCAGATTAGGGGACCAAAACTGCACACAATACTCCAGGTGCGGTCTCACCAAGGCCTTGTACAACTGCAGTAGTACCTCCCTGCTCCTGTACTCAAATCCTCTCGCTATAAATGCCAGCAGACCATTCGCCTTTTTCACCGCCTGCTGTACCTGCATGCCCACTTTCAATGACTGGTGTATAATGACACCCAGGTCACGTTGCACCTCCCCTTTTCCTAATCGGCCACCATTCAGATAATAAACTGTTTTCCTATTTTTGCCACCAAAGTGGATAACTTCACATTTATCCACATTAAATTGCATCTGCCATGAATTTGCCCACTCACCCAACCTATCAAAGTCACCCTGCATCCTCTTAGCATCCTCCTCACAGCTAACACTGCCACCCAGCTTCGTGTCATCTGCAAACTTGGAGATGCTGCATTTAATTCCCTCATCTAAGTCATTAATATATATTGTAAACAACTGGGGTCCCAGCACTGAGCCTTGCGGTACCCCACTAGTCACCGCCTGCCATTCTGAAAAGGTCCTGTTTATTCCCAGTCTTTGCTTCCTGTCTGCTAACCAACTCTCCACCCACACCAATACCTCACCCCCAATACCGTGTGCTTTAAGTTTGCACACTAATCTCCTGTGTGGGACCTTGTCAAAAGCCTTTTGATAATCCAAATATACCACATCCACTGGTTCTCCCCTATCCACTCTACTAGTTACATCCTCAAAAAATTCTATGAGATTCGTCAGACATGATTTTCCTTTCACAAATCCATGCTGACTTTGTCCGATCATTTCACCACTTTCCAAATGTGCTGTTATCACATCCTTGATAACTGACTCCAGCAGTTTCCCCACCACCGACGTTAGGCTAACCGGTCTATAATTCCCCGGTTTCTCTCTCCCTCCTTTTTTAAAAAGTGGAGTTACATTAGCCACCCTCCAATCCTCAGGAACTAGTCCAGAATCTAACGAGTTTTGAAAAATTATCACTAATGCATCCACTATTTCTTGGGCTACTTCCTTAAGCACCCTGGGATGCAGACCATCTGGCCCTGGGGATTTATCTGCCTTCAATCCCTCCAATTTACCTAACACCACTTCACTACTAACATGTATTTCGCTCAGTTCCTCCATCTCACTGGACCCTCTGTCCCCTACTATTTTTGGAAGATTATTTATGTCCTCCTTAGTGAAGACAGAACCAAAGTAATTATTCAATTGATCTGCCATGTCTTTACTCCCCATAATCAACTCACCTGTTTCTGTCTGCAGGGGACCTACATTTGTCTTTACCAGTCTTTTCCTGTTTACATATCTATAAAAGCTTTTACAGTCCGCTTTTATGTTGCCTGCCAGTTTTCTCTCATAATCTTTTTTCCCCTTCCTAATTAAGCCCTTTGTCCTCCTCTGCTGAACTCCGAATTTCTCCCAGTCCTCAGGTGAGCCACTTTCTCTGGCTAATTTGTATGCTTCTTCTTTGGAATTGCTACTATCCCTAATTTCTCTTGTCAGCCACGGGTGCACTACCTTCCTTGATTTATTCTTTTGCCAAACTGGGATGAACAATTGTTGTAGTTCATCCATGCAACCTTTAAATGCTTGCCATTGCATATCCACCGTCAATCCTTTAAGCGTCATTTGCTAGTCTATCTTAGCTAATTCACGTCTCATACCTTCAAAGTTACCCCTCTTTAAGTTCAGAACCTTTGTTTCTGAATTAACTCTGTCACTCTCCATCTTAATGAAGAATTCCACCATATTATGGTCACTCTTACCCAGGGGGCCTCTCACGACAAGATTGCTAATTAACACTTCCTCATTGCTCAAAACCCAGTCCAGAATAGCCTGCTCTCTAGTTGGTTCCTCGACATGTTGGTTCAAAAAACCATCCCGCATACATTCCAAGAAATCCTCTTCCTCAGCACCTTTACCAATTTGGTTCACCCAATCTACATGTAGATTGAAGTCACCCATTATAACTGCTGTTCCTTTATTGCACACATTTCTAATTTCCTGTTTAATACCATCTCTGACCTCACTACTACTGTTAGGTGGCCTGTACACAACTCCCACCAGCGTCTTCTGCCCTTTAGTGTTACGCAGCTCTACCCATATCGACTCCACATCTTCCCGGCTTATGTCCTTCCTTTCTATTGCGTTAATCTCTTCTTTAACCAGCAACG
Source organism: Mobula birostris (assembly GCF_030028105.1). Taxonomy (NCBI): domain Eukaryota; kingdom Metazoa; phylum Chordata; class Chondrichthyes; order Myliobatiformes; family Myliobatidae; genus Mobula; species Mobula birostris. Next base: position 61,707,888 of record NC_092382.1, read on the forward strand.
CCACCCCACCTCCCCTTCCTTCATGTCTATCCCTCCTGAATATTGAATATCCCTGAACGTTGAGCTCCCATCCCTGGTCACCCTGGAGCCATGTCTGTGTGATCCCAACTATATCATAATCATTAATAACAATCTGCACTTTCAATTCATCCACCTTATTACGAATGCTCCTTGCATTGACACACAAAGCCTTCAGGCGCTCTTTTAGAACTCTCTTAGCCCTTAATAATTCAAAGTATTGAGTATGAGAGTTGGAATGTTATGGTGAGGTTGTATAATGCATTGGTAAGGCCAGGTTTAGAGTATTGTTTGCAGTTTTGGTCACCAAATTACAGGAAGCATATTACTAAGGTTGAAAGAGTGCAGAAAAGGTTTACAAGGATGTTGCTTGGACTTGAGAAACAGCGCTACTGAGAAAGGTTGAATTGGTTAGGACTTTATTCCCTGGAGCATAGAAGAAAGAAGCAATAGAGGCATATAAAATTAAGATGGGTGTAGATATAGAGAGTAATGAAAGCAGTCTCATTTTAATTTTCTACGCATCAGGGATTGAAGTCAAAACTCATGATCGATTTCCTTGTATCTCAGGTCCACCTGTCGGGCCAAAGTCCTTGTAAATTTTCTCTGCACCCTTTTCAACGTATTTACGTACATATTCCCTGTAGGAAGTTTACCATACTTCATAATAATTCATGTGTGGCCTCAGCCATATCTTATCCAACCTGAAGATGACATTTTATCACCTGTATTATGTACTTTGATTTATGACGGATAATATACCAACAGCTTTCTTTACGGCAGTATTACCCTGAACCAATTTGTTCCCAGCTGCTCTATATTCGACCACACACAATGATACTATTCCTCTCTGTCTATCATTCTCCCTGTCTTGGCAGCATCCACAAATTTCCTGATGCAATTTAGCACATTATCATCCAGATCGTTGATACAGATGTAAACAGCAAAGGAACCAGCACCGGTCTGTGTAGTTCTCCGCGTGTCACAGGTATCCAGTTAGAGAGGCAACCAACTGCTACCAATCTCTGGTTCCTTTCACAAAGCAAATGTCTCATAAATTTACTACCTCATTTTCATAGCAGAATGACTGAACATTGTGGGAAACTGTCAAAAGTCTTGCAAAATTCCACGTCGACAGCAGCCTATATTTTTTCTTCAACAACATTCCTGGCAACTTCTTTGACACGATTTGCCACAAACGAAGCTTTATGGTCTATCGTTAATCAGTCAATATCTAAAAAGAAACTAATGTATCCGGCCCATTAAAATACCTTCCAATAACTTTCCCACTAATGATGTCAGGCTCACAAGACAATAAAATTATAGGTTATTGTTAGAACATTTCTTAAACAAACGGAACAACATTTGCTACCCTCCAGTTATCTTGTTTAAGAATGATGTAAACATCTCTGCTGGGGTTCCTGCAAGTTTTTCCTTTCGCGAGGTCCGAAGGAACACCTTGTCAGGTTCGGGTGATTTATCCACTCTAATGTGCCTCATCCAAACGACTCCACCTTTGTAATCCGTATAGAGTCCGGGAAGCTGATTCAGTTTTGTTTTACCTCGATAAACTGCATCCGACTCCTAGATAAATACGGATGCAAAAAAATGAGCGCTTTTAGCACCACATTTGGATTCGCTATTGTCCAATTCTCACCTTCCAGTGGTCTAATTATGTCTCTTGAAATCCTTTTGCTCTGAAACAATGTGCAGCATTCCTTACGATTGAACTAGGGCAAAATCATCCTTTCTTGACTCTTCTGCTCTCTTTCTAAAGTGTTCTCTTACATTCCCTGCACTCGATAAGCACCTCATTGCACCTGTAATTCATCTCCTGTTTTTTCTTCACTTGAGCCTCCGTATCACTTGTAATTCCAAGTTCTCGACACCTGTTAGGTTTACTCTTTATTGTGACAGGTCCGTACAAACTTTGTTCTCTCAAAATTTTACTTTTGAAGAACTCCCACCTACCACGTACACCTTTGACAGAAAACGGCCTGTCCCAGTCGACACTTGCAAAATCGTTTCTGACAACATCAAAATTAAAATATGTCCAATCTAAAATCGCAATCCAAGAACAATGCCTGCTTTTTGCTTAGATACTTTCAAACTAATAGCCTGCGGACTACTGGATGCAAAGTGTTCCGCCAGAAAAACTTCTGCCACCTACCCTGTCTCATTCATTAAATGCAGATCAAGGATCGTCCAGTCGTTCATTTGAGACTTTTATCTGGTGCTTAAAAAATAAAAACTTTCCACAATATATCTCACAACCAATATTCCATCTATTTTTTTTTGCACTGTGGAGGTCGCAGTCAAAAATTGGAAAGTTAAAATCAGCTGTTATCACAACCTATGTTTCCTGCAATTTTCTGCAATTTCTCTTCAAATGTCATCTTCTAAATCAATCGGACTGATGGTTGTTATGTAGTGCCCTACAATCTCATTTAATGCGTTCCCTTTGCTTCTTAATGGTTAAATATAGTAGTTACACGAGCCCTGGGCTCAGCTGGCTTTCATGCAATGCTTTTTGTATTGGAATATCTGCAGCTGAGCACAGTTGTCGACCCATGCTGAAACTTTTCATTCCTGACTTTGACAATCGTCATAACAGCATCTGTCTCTACAATCTCTCCACTCTCTGCTCTCGGGCAGTCCTGTTCCCGCAAGGATATCAGTCCCCTTTCAGTTCAGGTGCAAACCACCTTCCTTAGAACATACTCCAAGTTCAACATAATGACTCCCATAGGTTAGTCCTCTATTTTGCTTTCACTTATGCATGTCTGAAATATCGCTAATGTCTTAGCACCGAACACCAGGCTCGAAGCATTCTCTGTGTAGAAAAAAAAAGGTTACATCTCACAGCGCGCTATAACTTCCTCCGATTATCTTAATGTTATGTCCCTCCTATTAGCCACTTACTCCCAAGATAATGTCTTGCTGCACAATCCCTCAATACCGCTTACATCTTATACTCTTCTATCATGAATTCTGCCATATTCCTTCGCACAAAATCCAAAATCCAGAGAACCCTCAACGTTTCCTCATTAGACTTGATCTTTTACCTGAGTAGCATCTCGGTGAATCTATTCTGCATTGTCTTTAAAACTTCCAAGTCCTCCTCTAATTGATGCAGAATTAGAAAATTCGGACCATTCTGCTCCAAAATTCCATCATGACTGATTTACCATTCCCACAACTCCATTCTGCCAGCTTCTTCCCTTCCCCTTTGATGTCATTAAAGAAATGAAATAAAGAAAGAAAAAGGACGTATTATAATTAACCAGTCAAATGTGAACCCGTTGGAGTTCATCTTCAACTTTTCTGTCACTCACGCGCTGGACTTCGGTCTGCGTGGAAGCTCTCAACACCTTCCGATCGTCGCTCGCAATCCATTTCGAACAAATGTTCTCCCGCCGGGTCCTATCCGACACTGGTTCTCCCCTGCGTCTTCTCTCTTCGTCTCCCGCCGAACAAAAGGCCCCGGCTCACAACGGCGTCAGTACACAACAGAAAAGCACACCCCGCTCATTGGACGGCTCACATTCCGACGCATCGGAAATCTCCAGCTATAAACTAAACGAATGTTGCCTTACAGTTATATAGGGAAGTTAACAAAGCTTATGCGGTATTAACTTTCATAAGTCGAGAGATAGCATTTGAGAGTTGCGAGGTAATGATGCAGCTCCATAAAACTCTGATTAGACCACACTTGGAGTACTGTGTCCAGTTCTGGTCGCCTCACTATAGGCAGGATGTGGAAGCATTGGAAAGGATACAGAGGAGATTTACCAGGATGCTGCCTGTTTTAGAGAGTATGGATTATGATCATAGATTAAGGGAGCTAAGAGGTTGGAAGTTCAAGGGAGATATTAGAGGAAGATTTCTCACTCAGAGAGGGTTGGTGCGTGGAATGCACCGCCTGAGTCAGTGGTGGAGGGAGATACTCTCGGGAAATTTAAGAGACTACCAGACAGGTACATGGAGGAATTTAAGGTCGGGTGTGGGGTTATATGGGAAGCAGGGTTTAAGGGTCGGCACAACAGTGTGGGCCGAATGGCCTGTACTGTTCTTTACTATTCTATGTTATACAAACACGACTTCTCCATATAGACCATTACAATAGCAATAAATTCTCCTTCCAGGGCGTGACGCACATCTTTATAAAAATGTTCGTCAACACATCACACTGCCAGTGATAATGCCCAGTCATAACCCACCACACTGTCACTGGTTGTCAGAAAATATTGGCCATATGTTTACTTCTCAGGGCTCACCATTTGTAGCAAATAAAACCGGCACAACTGACATACTGCAGAATCACTATCACAAATGTGCTGTTATCAATGATATTTAAAGCGCCCTACACAGGGGGATATGTCTGAAGTGATGTGGACCGGATTTCCTTTCAACATAACGTTATGGGGACTTGCTTATACCTGATAAACATTTCAGAGGAGATATTTAACAACGAATGAATAAGATAACAGTGAAACATGATGGTACAGTATTCGCCCTGGACTTTTGTACTTATTTGTGGATTGATATCACAGGTGACCCGGCGGTCAGGGATAAACGTTCAGGCTTTATTTTTTGTCATCACATTGGGCCGGGTTTACATTCCGAGTCACTGGTCCATTTTGTTTTTCGTATATGTAAAAGCAATTCGGAGTCATTTATTTGTAAATCTTGTTACACTCTTTTGTTTCGAAGACGAAATATAAGTCGTTGTTTCAAAATATTAGTGTGGCCTATAATTATTTGGTTGATTTGTGAGACTTTCCCACATCCTACGCTCTATACCTCTCACTTACCCGTGCACTCTACCTCCTATTCCCCCTCTCTCACAATTTCGCTCTGTCTGTACTGTCTATATCTCTTTATGTCTCCCCTCTCCTCTCTCTCTCCACTCTGCACACGCTCGATCCCTCTTCTTGCCCACATATTCATCCACCTTCAACTTCCCTATCTGCACCTTTTACACACACCGTGCCCCATCCCCTCTCCATGCTCACCCATGCACTCTCCTTCTGCCTCTTCCTTCCCATCACCCGCACTCCCCATCGCACTCTCAGCCGCACATCGACATCAGTTAAAAGGTGGCAAAGGTTAAGGATGATACGGTCTGATTTGTTCAAATGGAAAAAAAAAATGTTTTAAAACAACTGCGGATGATTGGATTAGGGTTAAAAATAGCTATGCAGCTTCTGGCCCCTGGTAACCTTCTTTAGACTGTTAAAGGTTCCATCGGTCTTCCATTGGTCTTAGAAGCAATCTTTATGACTCTTCATTTAAATTTGAACAGACTTGGAGATCTTTTATTCGATATTTTCATTTAATGTAATATATACCCTTCTTGTTTTTTTTTTTTACTGTTTTTAATGGAGGTCGGGATTGAGGACGTGATTTTAAGTTGTTCAACTCTATTTGGTTTCAAGTTAGCCCATTGCTTTGCTTTGCTTTTAGTTAGTTGCACGGTGGGTTTTTTATTTGTTTTTTTTTTCCTTTTCTCTATTGATATATATATAAAATAGTATACTGTTATGTCACCATGGTATTATGTTTAAATTACATTGTTTGTATTATTTTTTGTATTAATATTTCCTGTAATTTTATTATATTCTAACAGTGTATTAGTGCCTATATGGCTTACCTTTTTGTATATTTATTCAATAAAAAGATTTAAAAAGAAAGAAACAAAATGCATATTCTCACTCTGAGAAATTTTCTTTATAAGGTTAAAAGTTATAACGCTTTTCCCTGCAGCAGAGGTAGTTTGTTGCAATGTTAAAGACAGTATTCGCAGGTGAATGAGAGTGAGAGTGGAGTTAATTTCAGTAGAAAGGTCACTCCCTATTCTGTCGGACATGAAGAGCCTGTACCGTTTCTTCAGGCAGCTATTTTTACAATCTTACAACCCTCTGTATGAACAAGTTTTCTTTCATGTTCCCATTAAACTTTTCACCTTCCCCACTTAACACTTGAGCTCTGATTGTAAGTCCCCCAAACCTCAATGCAAATACCTACTTGCATTTACCCTATAACTATCACTCATCTTTGCATGTACCTCTATCAAATCGTCCCTCATTGTTCTGATTTCCAAAAAAATAAATTCTGATCCTATTTAAAATTTCCTCATGGCTCATGTCCTCCATTCTGGGCAAATTAACAGTAATTTTTCTCTCTTCTCGTTACTGTAAACTTCCTGTAGGTAGGTGACCAAGATGCACAGGATGCTCCTAGTTCGGCCTTAGAAATGCCTCATATAGTTTCAAACATGTTTCCCATCTCCTGTATTCAACGTATTAGTTTATGAAGACAAATGTGCCAAAAGCAATGTAATCTCAGTGAAGCCCTATATAACGTAGGAAAGTTATTACCATTCGTATACCCGATAAAGCTTCGTTTATATACATTAAGCTTTGCTATCACCCAGTAGCTACCTAATTTCAACACCTCCCTCACCACCTCAATCCTCCACCAAATCTGTCTCTTCTACAGAACTGGGTGAACTCATTTCCTACATTAGACTCCATCTAACCTGTTGCTTCTCCCCAATCTATATCCCTACAACTTGTCCATCAATTCAGGAACCTCATTGGATTTTCTGAGCCCCAGAGGAGTTTATTGCCAAATGCGCCAACTCGGGGAGGTACTGTAGTTTCAAATAACGTCTAGAAAATAGATTCGACAAATATTCTTTAATTAATAAACAGTGAGCACATAAAAAAAAACATGGAAATGTTGCTTTAGCTCCCTTAAGCGAATTGTGGACATATTTTGGGAATAGCTCGGTCAATAAGGGAAGCAACAGTGAAAAAAAACCTAAGCATCGCAAAGCACAAACGCATTTTTTAATTGCCTATTTAATTTGAAACTGATGTCCTTAGGACGACCAGATGCAAAATCTTCCCTGCACGATCTTCTGCCACCTGCCCTCTCTCATTCTGTAATTACAGATCAGGTATCGTTCAGGACATTTATCGACTTCTTTATGAGAAATTTCCAGTAGATTTTTGACAACCTCTACTCCATCTTGTCCTTTTTTACTGTGGGAGTCTGAAATAAAACTTGGAAGTTTAAAATCACGTTATATAACTCAGTTATGTTTTCTTAGTTTCAAGTAAATTTCTCTAACTCCTTCGGACTGTGGACTGTAGAAAAGCTTAATGACCTGTAACATAAACATCAAACGCAATCTCTCCAAAGCCAAAGATCCTTCAACATGGACATACCTTTCTTGTTACTCCGTTCCACATAGAGCGGGTCACTAGGTTAGATTTCCACTCCAACCTCTCATGGTCCGGTCCGTGAAGTCCGCATTCAGTTTCACGGTCCGTTCCATCGATCCATATTCCAGGATATCCGGTTTTCCCTTGGCCTGTCGTGTGCGTTAATTGAGGCACATGATTCTGGTTTTGGGCATGCTGCATAAACAGCTCCTGGGTTCCGCTGCAGTTGCTGGACTGTTCCCTTCCCTTGCCTTCCCTTTTACCTTCTGCCTGAAGCCTTGCCCGGAGCCTTGCCCGGCAACCTTGTCAAGTTCCACCACCGAAGCGTAACCGGAGCTTTGCTGTGTCAATATAAGGAACTGTCTATCGTTGAGTTGGGAACCTCGTCCTGTCCAAGTCAAGGCTTTGAGTTCTCGTACTGTCCATGTGCCTCGTCCTGTGAAGGAGTTCCACGTCCTGTTCTGTAGCCACGTCATGTCCTCGCCTAGTTCCGGGGTCCGAGCCCGAGTCAAGACCCAGGTTCTGGGCCCTTGTATAGTCTCCTGCTCGGAGTTCCAGCCACGTTCCAAGTTCCTTTTTCCTTGTCCTGATCCCGTTTCCCTAGTCTCGTCCTAGAGTAGGTCCTGTATCTTAGTCTCGTCCAGCGTCGTTTCTTCCCCACTTCCCCCGTTTTCTTTGCATACGTAATCCTGTTCCTGATACTTCTGTGTCTGTGTCTTGCTTTTGCGTCTGCTCCCAGCGCCCCCGTTATGACACAACGGGACTGTGACAGCTTTCTTAACTATTAACGCCACCTCTTCTCATTCAATGCTTCCCCATCCGCTTTATCTAAAACAACTCAGAGGTGGAGTACTCCGCTGCCAGGCCTGCTCCTCCTCCAACCCTCTCACTAACCTCGAAAATATAGCGATTCGACGTGCTTATTCATGCCCTGGGCTCTTTCGCCGTTCATACAATACATTGTATAATTTGCAGCTGAGGACATTATTCGAACCATGCTCAACATCTAAATTGTTGATTTTGTCTGAGGCCTTCACAGCTTCTGTCTCCACAACCTCTCCACTCTCTGTTCCGCGGTAGTCTTGTTCCCATCATTTCAATGTCTAGTTTTACCCTCCCACCTCCCACCATCCCCGCCCACCCACCTCGAGCAGTCCTAGTAAACCTTCCCGCTAAAGCGACTAGTACCTTCATTTCTTTGCAGTCGACTCCAAGATCAACGAAACCATTCTCTCCGTTTAACCCTTTACGTTTTACTTTCACTCACGTGTCTCCTATTAACCACTAAAGCCCTCGATCATCTCTGCCTGTCCAATCTCTCAATTCCTCCTATTACCTTATAGTCTTCTATCACGAAATTTATCATAGTCCTCTTCAGAGGCAGAAACCAGAGATCCCTTATCGTTTCCTCATATTTTTTTTTCTCTTAATTAAGTAGCATTTCGGTAAATCTATTCAGCATAGTGTTTAAAATTTCCAAATCCCTGCAGTACGCCCTTACTCATAGGTCTCCAATCAGTGAGGCAACCATCTGTTACCACTTTCTGGCTTCATCCTCAAACCAATGGTCTCATCAAATTTACTACCTCATTCTTAAAGCCGAGAGACCAAATCTTCCATGAAGGACCTTGTCAAATGCCTTGCTAAGATACATGTATACAACATCCACTGCCGTGCCCTCATCCACACTCCTGGTACCTTCCTTGACACGACTTACCACTTAGGAAGAATTGCTGAGTATCCTTAATCAGCCATTATCTATCCAAACACTCATACTTCTGGTGTGCTAGAATACCTCCCAATAACCTTCTCTCTAGGAACCAGCACCGGTCTGTGCAGTTCTCCGCTTGTCACAGGTATCCAGTTAGAGAGGCAACCAACTGCTACCAATCTCTGGTTCCTTTCACAAAGCAAATGTCTCATAAATTTACTTCCTCATTTTCATAGCAGAATGACTCAACATTGCGGGAAACTGTCAAATGTCTTGCAAAATTCCACGTCGACAGTAGCCTATATTTTTTTCTTCAACAACATTCCTGGTAACTTCTTTGACATGATTTGCCACAAACGAAGCTATATGGTCTATCGTTAATCAGTCAATATCTAAAAAGAAACTCATGTATCCGGCCCATTAAGATACCTTCCAATAACTTTCCCACTAATGAGATCAGGCTCACAAGACAATAAAATTATAGGTTATTTTTAGAGCATTTCTTAAACAAACGGAACAACATTTGCTACCCTCCAGTTATCTTGTTTAAGAATGATGTAAATATCTCTGCTAGGGTTCCAGCAAGTTTTTATTTTCGCGAGGTCCGAAGGAAGACCTTGTCAGGTTCGGGTGATATATCCACTCTAATGTGCCTCATCCAAACGTCTCCACCTTTGTAATCTGTATAGAGTCCGGGAAGTTGATTCAGTTTTGTTTTACCTCGATAAACTGCATCCGACTCCTAGATAAATACGGATGCAAAAAAATGAGCGCTTTTAGCACCACATTTGGATTCGCTGTCGTCCAATTCTCAGCTTCCAGTGGTCTAATTATGTCTCTTGAAATCCTTTTGCTCTGAAACTATGTGCAGCATTCCTTACGATTGAACTAGGGCAAAATCATGCTTTCTTGACTCTACTGCTCTCTTTCTAAAGTGTTCTCTTGCATTCCCTGTACTCGATAAGCACCTCATTGCACCTGTAATTCATCTCCTGTTTTTTCTTCACTTGAGCCTCCATATCACTTGAAATTCCAAGTTCTCGACACCTGTTAGGGTTTCTCTTTATTGTGACAGGTCCGTACAAACTTTGTTCTCTCAAAATTTTACTTTTGAAGAACTCCCACCTACCACGTACACCTTTGACAGAAAACGGCCTGTCCCAGTCGACACTTGCAAAATCGTTTCTGACAACAGCAAGATTAAAATATGTCCAATCTAAAATCGCAATCCAAGAACAAGGCCTGTTTTTTGCTTAGATACTTTCAAACTAATAGCCTGCGGACTACTGGATACAAAGTGTACGGCTAGAAAAACTTCTGCCACCTACTCTGTCTCGTTCATTAAATGCAGATCAAGTATCGTCCAGTCGTTCATTTGGGAGTTTTATCTGGTGCTTAAAAAATAAAAACTTTCCACAATATATCTCACAACCAATATTCCATCTTGTTTTTTTTACACTATGGAAGTCGCAGTCAAAAATTGGAAAGTTAAAATCAGCTGTTATCACGACCTATGTTTCCTGCAATTTTCTGCAATTTCTCTTCAAATGTCATCTTCTAAATCAATCGGACTGATGGGTGTTATGTAGTGCCCTACAATCTCATTTAATGCGTCCCCTTTGCTTCGTAATGGTTAAATATAGTAGTTACTCGAGCCCTGAGCTCAGCTGGCTTTCATGCAATGCTTTTTGTATTGGAATATCTGCAGCTGAGCACAGTTGTCGACCCATGCTGAAACTTTGCATTCCTGACTTTGACTATCGTCATAACAACACCTGTCTCTACAATCTCTCCACTCTCTGCTCTGGGGCAGTTCTGTTCCCGCAAGGATATCAGTCCCCTTTCAGTTCAGGTGCAAACCACCTTCCTTAGAACATACTCCAAGTTCAACATAATGACTCCCATAGGTTAGTCCTCTATTTTGCTTTCACTTATGCATGTCTGAAATATCGCTAATGTCTCAGCACCGAACACCAGGCTCGAAGCATTCTCTGTGTAGAAAAAAAAGGTTACATCTCACAGCGCGCTATAACTTCCTCCGATTATCTTAATGTTATGTCCCTCCTATTAGCCACTTACTCCCAAGATAATGTCTTGCTGCACAATCCCTCAATACCGCTTACACCTTATACTCTTCTATCATGAATTCTGCCATATTCCTTCGCACAAAATCCAAAATCCAGAGAACCCTCAACGTTTCCTCATTAGACTTGATCTCTTACCTGAGTAGCATCTCGGTAAATCTATTCTGCATTGTCTTTAAAACTTCCAAGTCCTCCTCTAATTGATGCAGAATTAGAAAATTCGGACCATTCTGCTCCAGAATTCCATCATGACTGATTTACCATTCCCACAACTCCATTCTGCCAGCTTCTTCCCGTCCCCTTTGATGTCCAGTCTAATCAGAACCTATTTACCCCTGCTTTGAACACTATACAAGTGGCTTTCTGAGCGGTCAATGCCCCTCCCATGTGTGAATACTGAAGCAAATTATTCATTACTGACAGCTGCTGCTCCCCTGTTACTCCAGCACGTTCCCGGTTTTATCCATGATCAGTCCTCCCTATTCTCATGTGCGTCTCTCCCTCCGGATTGTTTCCTTCATCCGACTCAGCAACGCTTTCTGCTATTCCCTTCGCGCAATTTTAGGTCCATTTCCAGCTCCCTTCCTAGATGCCTTGTAATACTCGAGCCTTCTCTGACCCTTGCTTCGTAAAGTGCGCTTCCGTCTTCCTCTTGAGTAGGGTTTTCATATTTATTATGAGCCATGTCTCCATATCCTATCATTCCTTTCCTTCTCCATTGAGTCAAATCTGTGAAAAGCCCAATACAAGTTCTCCATTAACAATCTCTATGTTAATTTAGTGCTTTTCCCCGTACATCTGTTCCCAATTTATGATCTCATGATTTTACGCAATTGCATACTTCCTTCCCTCCCCAAATTCAATATTTTCCCATTCTTCTGCACATCTCCTTACGCGTCAAAGGTGAACGTTAAGGAGTTATTAATGTTTATTTTCTTTTTTCGGAATTGCGCATCCTCTGAGTGTTTTCGCACCAGGTCTGACACTTTCTCTGGTACAATAACCAATATGATCACTGAGGGGCAGTGGAGTATTAGTGGCGGTGAGATGCCTGTCGAGTACTCCCAAAAATATCTGTTCTTTTTCTGTTATGGCGGTTCATGTTCGTTTAAAATAAAAATAATTCATACAGATATATTGTTCAAATGAGAAGGACGTCTCCAAAGAACATAATGATACTTCACCATAGATTGAGAAACACAAGAGATATGAGACAGATGCTTTTATGATTTCTGTGCGTCGTGAGGAGATGAGTGCCGTATTTTCCTCTTTCCAATGGGTTGATTACAGCAATGAGAAAATCTGTCACTGTCCTACAGGGCCATCATAGACCTCGCTGGTGTTATCAGTGCTTTCTCTGACATGCCACTGGCAACATAGAAAATGTCATTGCTTGTCCAGTTCCATCAATACTGCAATGTAATTATCACAGCTTATTCGGTCACCTGGTCTCTCGCACAGAGAATACCACTTCTTATTCAGAACATTCTCTCAGTATCCTGGTAATTCCATTGCTACTCGACTCTCACGATGGACAAAGTTTAAACTACATATAAAACCGTGACCCATAAAACGATAACAATATCGCTGACCGACCCTGTTTCTTTGTCTGTTTAAGTCTACGAAATACGCACTCTGCTCCCGTCAATCATGTGAGATGGCTCTGCCACCCCAAACCCTGGTTTGTGTGGGTGCGGTGTAATTTGCTAAGCTGTTGTATATCAGTGCCAAGAAATAACAGTCAACACACTGCATGTGATTAAAGGAATCATATTTACTTAATGTTACTTAACGAAAGGGTCATTAAAGAAATGAAATAAAGAAAGAAATAGGGCGTATTATAATTAACCAGTCAAATGTGAACACGTTGGAGTTCATCTTCAACTTTTCTGTCACTCACGCGCTGGACTTCGGTCTGCGTGGAAGCTCTCACCACCTTCCGATCGTCACTCGTAATCCATTTCGAACAAATGGTCTCCCACCGGGTCCTATCCGACACTGGTTCTCCCCTGCGTCTTCTCTCTTCGTCTCCCGCCGAACAAAAGGCCCCGGCTCAAAACGGCGTCAGTACACAACAGAAAAGCACACCCCGCTCATTGGACGGCTCACATTCCGACGCATCGGAAATCTCCAGCTATAAACTAAACGAATGTTGCCTTACAGTTAGATAGGGAAGTTAACAAAGCTTATGCGGTATTAACTTTCATAAGTCGAGAGATAGCATTTGAGAGTTGCGAGGTAATGATGCAGCTCTATAAAACTCTGATTAGACCACACTTGGAGTACTGTGTCCAGTTCTGGTCGCCTCACTATAGGAAGGATGTGGAAGCATTGGAAAGGGTACAGAGGAGATTTACTAGGATGCTGCCTGGTTTAGAGAGTATGGATTATGATCATAGATTAAGGGAGCTAGGGCTTTACACTTTGGAGAGATAGAGGATGAGAGGAGACATGATAGATGTGTACAAGGTATTAAGAGGAACAGATAGAGTGGGCAGACAGAACCTCTTCCCTAGGGCAGCACTGCTCAATACAAGAGGACATGGTTTTCTGGTAAGGGGTTGGAAGTTCAAGGGAGATATTAGAGGAAGATTTCTCACTCAGAGAGGGTTGGTGTGTGGAATGCACTGCCTGAGTCAGTGGTGGAGAGAGATACTCTCGGGAAATTTAAGAGACTACTAGACAGGCACATGGAGGAATTTAAGGTGGGGTGTGGGGTTATATGGGAAGCAGGGTTTAAGGGTCGGCACAACATTGTGGGCCGAATGGCCTGTACTGTTCTGTACTATTCTATGTTCTATGTTCTACAAACACGGCTTCTCCATGTAGACCATTACAATAGCAATAAAGTCTCCTTCCAGGGCGTGACACACATCTTTATAAAAATGTTCGTCAACACATCACACTGCCAGTGATAATGCCCAGTCATAACCCACCACACTGTCACTGGTTGTCAGAAAATATTGGCCATATGTTTACTTCTCAGTGCTCGCCATTTGTAGCAAATAAAACCGGCACAACTGACATACTGCAGAATCACTATCACAAATGTGCTGTTATCAAAGATATTTAAAGCGCCCTGCACAGGGGGATATGTCTGAAGTGATGTGGACTGGATTTCCTTTCAACATAACCTAATGGACTTGCTTATACCTGATAAACATTTCAGAGGAGATATTTACCAACGAACGAATAAGATAACAGTGAAACATGATGGTACAGTATTCGCCCTGGGCTTTTGTACTTATTTGTGGATTGATATCACAGGTGACCCGGCGGTCAGGGATAAACGTTCAGGCTTTATTTTTTGTCATCGCATTGGGCCGGGTTTACATTCCGAGTCACTGGTCCATTTTGTTTTTCGTATATGTAAAAGCAATTCGGAGTCATTTATTTGTAAATATTGTTACACTCTTTTGTTTCGAAGACGAAATATAAGTCGTTGTTTCAAAATATTAGTGTGGCCTATAATTCTCTGTTTGATTTGTGAGCCTTTCCAACATCCCACGCTCTATACCTCTCGCTTACCCGTGCACTCTCCCTCCTATTCCCCCTCTCTCATAATTACGCTCTGTCTGTACTGTCTATATCTCTTTATGTCTCCCCTCTCCTCTCTCTCTCCACTCTGCACACTCTCGATCCCTCTTCTTGCCCACATATTCATCCACCTTCAGCTTCCCTATCTGCACCTTTCACACACACCGTGCCCCATCCCCTCTCCATGCTCACCCATGCACTCTCCTTCTGCCTCTTCCTTCCCCTCACCCGCACTCCCCATCGCACTCTCAGACGCACATCAACATCAGTTAAAAGGTGGCAAAGGTTAAGGATGATATGGTCTGATTTGTTCAAATGGCAAAAAAATATGTTTTAAAACAACTGCGGATGATTGGATTAGGGTTGAAAATAACTATGCAGTTTCTGGCCCCTTGGTAAACTTCTTTAGACTGATAAAGGTTCCATCGGTCTTCACTTTAGTAGAAATGGTTTAATGTATTAAAAACACAGTATTCACAACTGAACAAGGGTGACGGTGGATTTGATTTCAGCAGAACGAAATTTGCGTGTCCAGGCAGCTGATTACACAGAGACACTGAGCTGCGAATCTCACAGAACAACAACCAAAACCTTCCTAATCAATCAATGTTGCTTCTTCATTTCTAATTTCTCTGAAGCGTCTCGGCTCGAAAAGTCGAATTTTTATTCAATTCCACAGACTTTGCCTGACCTTCCGCCTTCCAACTGCAAAGTGCTTCATGTTGCCCTTAAACCTTCCACCATTAACACATGACTCTGATTGTTAGTGCATCCAAACTCAGTGGAAAATTTCAACCTGCATTTATCCTAGCAGATTTGTAAGGAGATAGTAGATATTTGGAGTAAACACAATCTTGTGATTGTGGGAGATTTTAATTTTCCAAACATTGACTGGGAAGCCCGTACTGTAAAAGTACTGTAAAAGGGCTGGACGGTTTGGAGTTTGTAAAATGTGTGCAGGATCTTTCTTTTGCAGCCCTACATAGAGGTACCAACCAGAGAAGGAGCAGTGTTGAATCTCCTGTTAGGGAATGAGATAGGGCAGATGACGGAGGTTTGTGTTGGGGAGCACTTCGGGTCCAGTGATCACAATCCCATTAGTTTCAATGTAATTATGGAGAAGGATAGGTCTGGACCTAGAGTTGATATTTTTGATTGGAGAAAGACTAACTCTGAGGAGATGCGAAAGGATTTAGAAGGAGTGGATTGGAACAAATTGTTTTATGGGAGGGATGTAATAGAGTAATGGAGGTCATTTAAAGGTGCAATTCTGAGGGTACAGAATCTTTATGTTCCTGTTATGTTGAAAGGAAAGGTTAAGCGTTTGAGACAGCCATGGTTTTCAAGGGATATTAGAAACACGGTTCGGAAAAAGAGAGATATCTACAATAAATATAGGCAGCGTGGAGTAAATGAGGTGCTTCAGAAATATAAAGAATGTAAAAGTAATCTGAAGAAAGAAATTAGAAAAGCTAAAAGAAGATATGAGGTTGCTTTGGCAGGTAAGGTGAAAATAAAACCAAAGGGTTTCTACAGTTGTATTAATAGGAAAAGGGTAGTGGGGGATTAAATTGGTCCCTTAGAGAATCAGAGTGGACAGCTATGTGTGGAGCCAAAAGAGATTTGGGCCATGCAAAACAATTTCTTTTCCTCGGTATTCAATGGGGAGAAGAATATTGACTTGTGCAAGATAAGGCAAACAGGTAGGGAAGTTATGGAAACTATGATGATTAAAGCAGAGGAAGTACTGGAGCTTTTAAGGAATACCAAAAGTGGATAAGTCTCCGGGTCCTGACAGGATATTTCCTAGGTCCTTGAGTGTAGTTAGTGTGGAAAGAGCAGGGGCTTTGACAGAAATATCTTAAATGTCATTAGAAACGGAGATGGTGCCAGAGGATTGTTTTATTGCTCATGTTGTTCCATTGTTTAAAAAGGGTTCTAAGAGTAAACCTAGCAATTATCAGGCTGTGAGTTTGACGTCAGTTGTGGGTAAATTGATGGAAGTATTCTTAGAGATGGTATATATAATTATCTGGATGGAAAACGTCTGATTAGGATTAGACAACATGGATTTGTGTGTGGAAGGTCATGTTTGATAATTTTTTTTATTATTTTTTTGAAGACGTTGCTAGGAAAGTTGACGAGGGTAAAGCAGTGGATGTTGTCTATATGGACTACAGTAAGGCTTTCGACAAGGTTCCACATGGACTGTTAGTTGGGAAGGTTCAATCATTAGGTATTTATATTGAAGAAGTAAAATGGATTCAGCAGTTTCTGGATGGGAGACGCCAGACTGTAGTGGTGAATAACTGTTTGTCAGATTGGAGTCCGGTGATGAGTGGTGTCCTCAGGGATCTGTACTGGGTACAACGTTGTTTGTCGTTTACATTAATGATCTGGATGATGGGGTAGTAAATTGGATTAGTAAGTATGCAGATGATAGGTGGAGCTATGGAAAATGAAGTTGGGTTTCAAAGCTTGCAGACAGATTTAGGCCAGTTAGAAGAGTGGGCTGAACAATGGCAGACAGAGTTTAATGCTGATAATTGTGAGGTGCTACATTATGGTAGGACTAATCAAAATAGGACACACACGGTAAATGATAGGGCATTGAAGAATGCAGTATAACAGGGGGATCTCGGAATAATGGTGCATAGTTCCCTGAAGGTGGAATCTCATGTGGATAGGGTGGTGAAGAAAGCTTTTGGGATGCTGGCCTTTATAAATCAGACCATTAAGTATAGGAGTTGTGATGTAATGTTGAAATTGTACAACACATTGGTAAGGCCAAATTTGGAGGATTGTGTACAGTTCTGGTCACCGAATTATAGGAAAGATGTCAACAAAATAGAGAGAGTACAGAGAAGATTTACTAGAATGTTACCTGGGTTTCATCACCTAAGTTATAGAGAGAGGTTGAACAAGTTATGTCTTTATTCTTTGGAGCGTAGAAGGTTGAGGGAGGTCTTGATAGAGGTATTTAAAATTATGAGGAGTGTAGATGGAGCTGAAGTGGATAGGCTTTTTCCATTGAGAGTGGGGGAGATTCAAACAAGATTTGAGATTTAAAGGGCAGAAGTTCAGGAGTAATATAAGGGGGAACGTCTTTAATCAGAGCGTGGTAGCTGTGTGGAACGAACTTCCAGCAGAAGTGGTTGAGGCAGATTCGATGATGTCATTTAAAGTTAAATTGTATAGATAATGGACAGGAAAGGAAAGGAGGGTTATAGGCTGAGTGCAGTTCGGTGGGACTAGGTGAGAGTAAGAGTTCGGCATGGACTAGAAGGGCTGACATGGCCTGTTTCCGTGCTGTAATTGTTGTATGTTTATATGGTTATATCTATACCCCCATAATTTTGTGCACCACTCTCAAAGCTTCGCTCAGTGCTCTAAGTTCCAAGGAATGAAGTCCAATACTCTGAAACTTTAGCTTATCAGTCAGGTCGTCCAGACCAGGCAACCACTTGGTAATTTTTCTCTGTATTCTTGCTCTGTATCCTTTCCTGTAAGTAGGCGATCAAAACTACACACAATAGTCCAAATTCAGCCTCAGCAATGCCTAATACTACACCAACAAAAATCCCATTTCCTGTGCTCAATGTATTGATTTATGTAGGCCAATGTTCGAAAAACAATGCAATCTCAGTAAAGTCAGAAATAATCCTGCAAAGTTTTTTTGCAGTCGTATACCCAATAACGCTTGGATTATATACATTGTACCTTTGACGTTCTTCACTGCCTACAACATTTCAAAATCTCCCTCACCACCTCAGCTCTTCACCATTACTGCCTCTTCGACCGAGGTGAGTGACCTCCTTTCTAACAATGGACTCCATCTGACCAGTTGCTTCTCCCAAGCTGAATCCACAGAACGTGTCCATCGCTGCTCGAATCTCATCGGATTCTCTGAGGCCCAGTGCAGTTTATTGCCAACTATGCAATTTCGGGGAGGGCAAATACTGCTCAGAATATAAATTCGACAATTACTGTGTAATTAATAAAATATGAGCCTACATGATATTTCATAAAGCTTGGAAATGTTGCTTTCTGTTTCTAAGGCGAGTTGTGGACTCCGATTGGGAATAGGTCAGACGCCATGGGATGTAAGTGCGGAAATTGGTGGGGCCGCAGCGGATACAATTAAATTCTTTGGTCCCTTACAATATCTTTTAATAACTTTCCCACGACTGATAGCAAGCTCAGAGGGCTGAAATTTCACAGATTAATTTAGAGCCTTTCTTAAGCAACGGAAGAACGTTGGGCTCTCCTCGAGTCCGCTGGTTTAGGCACGCAGACCGCAGACCCGAACTGCTTTTCTTTTGCACATTTACTTTAAAGCTAATGTCCTTCGGACAATTGGATGCAACGTGTTCCCCTATACAAAATTGTGCCACCTGGCCTCCCTCCTTCCCTCAATGCAAATCAATATCGCACACTCCCTCTTTTGGGACTTTTATCTACTGATTAAGAAAACATTCCAGAAAATAGATGACAGCGTCTATTCCATCTTGTCCTTTCACACTTTGGGAGTGCCAGTCAAAACCTGGAAATTTAAGCCTAGCTCCTATAACAAACTGACGTTTGCTGAAATTCTGAGCAATTTCTCTTCACATTTGTTCCTCTAACTCCCACGGACACTTGGCTGGGCTGTGATGCCGTGTAATACATCTATCATACTTCATCGCTCCAAAGCCAAAGCCCCTTTAACATGGCCGTACCTTTCTTATTACTACGTTCCACATTGAACGCCTCACTAGGTGAGTTCTCTAATCCACCCTGATGTGACATCTTCCCTAACTAATAACGCCATCCCTCCTCATTTATTCCTTCCCCCTCTGCTTCATCTTAAACAGCGGAGCGGTGGAATACTGCGCTGCCAGTCCTGCTCATACTGCAACCATCCCACTAATGGCGATAATATAGTAAATCCACGTGCTCATTCATGCCATGGTCTCATCCGCCTTTTAATACAATGCTTCTTACATTGAGGTATCTGCAGCTGAGGACATTACTCGCACCATGATCAACAATTAAATTCCTGACACGAGGAATTCTGCAGATGCTGGAAATTCTAGCAACACACGTCAAAGTTCACCAGAACCTTTGATGTGTGTGATTTAAATTACTGATTCTGTCTGAGGCACATCATCATCCAGATCGTTAATACAGATGTAAACGTCAAAGGAACCAGCACCGGTCTCTGTAGAACTCCGCTACTCACAGGTATCCAGTTGGAGAGGCAACCATCTGCTACCATTCCGTGGTTCCTTTCACAAAGAAAATGGCTCATAAATTTACTACCTGATTTTCAGAGCGGAGCGACTGAACTTCACCATAAACTATCAAATGTCTTGAAAAATTCCATGTCGACAACATCTTATATTTTTTCTTCATCAACTTTCCACGTAACATCTTTGACACGATTTACCACTAATGAAGCCATGCGGACTATCATTAATCAGTGGATATCTAAAAGGAAAATCATATAGTCTGCCCGTTAAACTACCTTCCAACAACCTGCCCACGAATGATGTCCGGCTCACAAGACTATTATTTCATGGATTATTTTTAGAGCCTTTCCTATACAAAGGAACAACATTGGCTATGCCTGGTTTAAGAATGATGTATATATCTCTGCTAGAGTTCCTGCAAGTTCATCCTTTTGCTGGGCCGGAAAGAACAACTTGACCGGTTCTGGGGATTTATCCACTCTGATCTGCCTGAAGACAGCAAAGGCCTTCTCCTCGGCAATCTCTGTAGAGTCCACAAAGATGATTCAATTTTGCTTTCCTCAATAGACTGTATCGGTTTCCTGGATAAATACAGATGCAAGACATTAGCTCATTTGGCACCACATGTGAATTAGCTATGGTCCTCGTTCAAGAAGACTAATTACGTTTCTTGAAATCCTTTTGCTCTTAAGATAAGTGCAGCATTCTTAACGATTCAACTCGGACAAAATCATTTCATTCTCTCACCCTCCTCCTCTCTTTGATAAACGTTCTCTTGCATTTCCTACACCCACATAAACACATTACTTAACCTGCAATTCACCTCATTTCCTTTCTTCACTTGGGCCTCCATATCACTTGAAATTCCAGGTTCCCGACACTGCTATGTTTAGCATTTATTCTGACGGGCCCGTGCAAACTTTGCGCTCTCGAAATTTCACTTTTGAGACCCTCCACTTACAATAGAATTTCCCAGAGGATACTTGCAAAATCCTCTCTGATACCAACAAGATTCTTTCTGTCTCCAATCTAAAATCGCAGCCCAAGAACCAGGCCTCTTTTTGCATGTTTAACTTCAAACTAATGGACTGCGGACTAGTGGATGCAAAGTGATCCCCGAGGCAACCTTCTGCCACCTGTCCTCTCTCGTTCCCTGAGAGAAGATCAAGAATCGCAGTCTTCGTCATTTCAGGTTTTTATCTACTGCTTAAGAAACTATCCAGAACATCTACTCACAACCTCTATTCCGTCTATTCCTTTCACACTATGGGTTCCCAGTTTCCCAGTTAAAACGTGGAAAGTTCAAACCAGCTGTTATTAGAACCTTATGTTTCGTGAGGTTTTCGGCTATTTCTCTTCAAATGTGACCCTCTAATTCTATCGGACGGTTTGATGGTGTTTAATGCCCTGCAACACCCCATCGTGCACCATCGCTCCAAAGGCAGAGCCTCTTTTCCATGGGTATACCTTTCTTCTTACTACGTTGTACATAGAGCGTCTAACCAGCTGAGTTATCCAGTCCGGGCTGACTATGATATTTTCCTTGACTAGTAACCCACCACTCCTCATTT
This sequence comes from Mobula birostris, assembly GCF_030028105.1. NCBI lineage: Eukaryota > Metazoa > Chordata > Chondrichthyes > Myliobatiformes > Myliobatidae > Mobula > Mobula birostris. The sequence continues at coordinate 61,729,272 of NC_092382.1, forward strand.
ACTACGCCCCCACCCCCAACACCCCCCCCCCCACTCTTTCGTGTTAAACAACGGGGCGGCGAAATACTGAGCTGGCAGTCCTGCATCTACCGTAAGCGTCTCACTCATGTCTAAAGTATAGTAATTCCACTTGCCTATTCCGGCCCTGTGCTCATTTGCCTTTCATACAATGCTTCGTGCATTGAAATAACTTCAGGTGAGATCACGAGTCGGCCCATGCTGGACCTTTTCATTCCTGACTTTGTGTGTGGTTTTTACAACATCTGTCTCCACAACCCCTCCACTCCCTGTTCTGGGGCAGCCCTGTTCCCATCCAGTGTCAGGTCTAGTTTAACCCACATCTGTGCCCCTGCCCCACCCCTGCCAGCAGCCGTAGGAAACCTTCCCGCTAGGATATCAGTCCCTTTTCAGTTCAAGTGTAAACCACCTTCCTTGGAACCTACTCCAAGATCAACCTAATGATTCCCTGACCTTAGTCCTCTATTTTCCTTTAACTCAGGCGCCTACGAAACGCCCCTAATTTCTCAGCCCCGAGCAGCAGCCCAGGCACCGTAATGTTATTATCAGAGTACATTCGGTCCCACAACCTCTCATACAGAGAATGCCACTGCTTATTCAGTGTACTGGTAAGTTCATTGTCTGTCCAGTCTCACGGAGGACGCAGTGAAAACTACATGTCAGACCATGGCCCCATAAAGCTATAACAATATCCCTGAAATCTCCTGATTTCCGAGTCTGCGTGATTCCAGGAAATACACACACTGCTCCCGCCTGACCCGTGAGATTCAAGTGGCTCTGTCACCCCAAACTCCGCTTTCTGTGTGTGTTGTGTAATTTACTACCCTGTTATAACTCAGCGTCACGTTATAACAGACAACACACTGCATACGATTAAAGGAATTATCTTTATGAAAGTTAATTAACTGAAGGGTCATTAAGACAAAGAAAGAAATAAAGGAAAAAGGCCCATTGTAATTAACCAGCCAAATGTACACAAGTTGGAGCTCATCTTGAACTCACGCTCTGGGCCCTTGCTCTGCGTGGAAGCACACAGCATCTTCCGATATTCGCTCGCAAACCATTTCGAACAAACGGGTCTCCCACCGGGTCCTACCCGAGGACTTGTTCTCCCCAGTGTCTTCTCACTTCTTCTCCCACTGGACAAAAGGCCCCAGCTCACTACGACGTCAGAACACAACAGAACCCACCCACCCCGGTTGGACGGTTCACATTCCAAAGCATCCGAAATCTCTAAATTTCAACCAAAGTCTGCTTCTACAGAAAAGCCACTACGTTAGCAGTGAAACCTTTCTTAGGGTGTTAAATCCCTCTTTATAAAAATGTTCCTCAGCACAATCACACTGTCATAGATAATGACCAGTCATCACCGAGCACACTGTCACTGGATGTCAGAAAATATTGATCATATATTTACTTCTCAGTGCCCGCTCTTCTGCGACAAATAAAGATGCCACCGCTTACATACCGCAGAATCAATGCTTCAAATGTGCAATTATCAATTATATTTATAGCGCCCTGCACAGCGAGAGACTTGTGAAGTGTCGTGGACAGTTTTTCAGTTCAACGTATCGTTATGGACTTGCTTATATATGCTCAAATTTTCAGAGGAGATATTTTCAACGAGTGACCAAAATAACAGTGGAACATAATGGTATTGGCGCTGGGCTTTTGTTAGTATTTCCGGACAGAAATCTGGAGTGACACTGCAGTTAGGGAGAAATGATTACCCTGCAGCCCTGGCACCGTAATGTTATTATCAGAGCTCATTCGGTCCCACAATCCCTCACACAGAGAATGCCACTTCTTATTCAGTGTACTGGTAAGTTCATTGTCTGTCCAGTCTCACGGTGGACGCAGCGAAAACCACATGACAGACCATGAACCCATAAAACCATAACAATATCCCTGTACATTCCTTTATTTTTTTATCATCACATTGGACCGTGTTCCAATTCCAAGTCATCGGCATATTTTGTTTTTGACATATCTAAATGAAATTCGGCTCAGCCTGTATTGAGTAGGTTCCGATAAGGCAAACCAGAGCTGGACATAGGAAAATCGAGACTTCCTCGTCGTTGGGTTTATTTAAGTCAGCGATTGGTAGGTTCTCGATTGGCAAGACATGAAGGATTATGGGCGAAGGCCGGGAACTCGGGTTGAAGAGGAGGAAAAAAGGGTCAACCATGAGTAAATGGCGGAGCAGAGTCGATAGGACAGGGGGTCTAATCCGGTTCCTCTGCCTCACGGTCTAACATGTTCACAGGACAGATATGTTTTTTCTCTGATGTCCTACACCAGGAATAAAATAGTCACTGTAATTGTGAAAATCTCCGTATACATGTAAACATTCGTTTGACATACTTACACATTTAGGAAACGTGCTGAATGCAGAGATTATGTTTTTTTTTGTTTGTTTAAACCAGACCGTGTGGAACAACAAGGGGGAATTATTGCACATTACTGAACAGATTAATTACTGTCAAATGAGATGTGGTTAAAATGTTATCGTTCGGCACGTGCAGAGTTACAAAATACGTAAGTTGTATGTTTGTGTGCGATAAAAACAGGACATTTCTTCGAACAGGTTTCGTAATATTTTGTGAATAATGCTCGAATGAGACCCAACATTGCAAGGAACAGGCTAAAGCTGTGTCTGCAGATGGGCAGTAATATGAAAGACAGGCCGATGTGAATCTCCACTTAGCGCACTCGTGGTCATTTGTCTGAGCAACTGCAGAGTTAAGACCTGGTTTGGGATTGGACGATAGCAGAAATGAAGCAGACAGTTTGACTGTAATGTTCCAGACCCAAAGAAATATGGGCCTGGCTTATTGTTCAAAGATACACTTCCTTTTAATAAACAGCATAGTCTGCGCTTTTACTAACACGTCACTGACCACGCCGATGTTAACACTGCTTCTCTTGAACCATCACTGAGCTAAAATTAATATACACTGCTTGTCAGGATGATGGCGTCTTCACTCATCCGGCCGATAATGTTGTCGCTTGTGCAGTCTCAAGTGAGCAACGTGAGGACATCAGGGCGAAAACTGGTCATGCACTGAAATACATTTCTCCGGCATCCACATTTTAAATTTCTCCTCTATGTACAAGCTTCAGATGGAAATTTATCCAACGCCCTTACTGATCGTTGCAATCAGGTAATAGCTGATATCGATCGGATCAAGAAACTACAGCCCTCTATTCAGCACATTACTCGTTTTGGTTGCTGTCGACATAGGCTGTGATGGCATTGCGGCCCTGAGCGATAGAGCGAAGAACCAAGGGGCATAATTACTCCAGATGTTACTGTTCTGCAGCTGTGCTGACAAGCTCAAATCCAGAATCGCTGCTCACCCCGTTCATCCGCTTTTACCTTAAGTGTGCATCTATCGTGCAGTTATCGTGACGACAGTTGATTACAATTTGTTAGAATGCAATTGGTGTTGTTTCTCTGGAGATATTATTTTGTAATACAGTTGGAAATTTTATAAAATAAGCACCAATAAATAAAACGTTTCCTGAAAGTTCGAACGAAGAGCAGAAGCAAAGAAAAAAAAAAAGAAATAACCTGATCTTACTCAATTCAAATACAGATTCTGGCAATGTCGCAAATACTTAAAGACTAGAGACCGTACATGTGTTATAAATCCAGACCAACGCACAAAATGCTGAAGGAAGTCAACATGACAGGCAGCATCTCTAGAAAAGAATAAACAGTCAGCTCCATAACAAACTCATGTTTCCTGGAATTCTCTGCAATTTCTTATCAAATTTGTTCCTCTAAATCCCTCGGTCTGTAGGATGGGCTGTAATGGCCTGTAATACACGTATCATACACCATCACTCCAAAGCTAAAGTCCATTCAGCATGGGCATACCTTACTTATTACAGCCTTGCACCAGTCCAGCCTGATGTGACATCTTCCTTAACTAGTAACGCCACCTCTCCTCATTTATTCTTTCCCCCTCTGCTTCATTTTGAACAGCGGAGCGGTGGAATCCTGAGCTGCCAGTCCTATTCCTACTGCACCCGTCTCACTAATGGTGAAAATATTGTAAATCCACGTGCTCTTTTCTGCCATATGGCACAATTCTTACACTGATGTATTTGCTGCTGTGTACATTAGTCGCACTATGCTCAACAATTAAATGTGAAGTTCTGACTGATCGAGAACATATTAGCCTCCGCTTTCAATCCTAAGTCCAGTAGCTTGGATTTGACAGTGGGCTGACAAATAAAAACAGAAATTTACTACTTTCTCGTTGTAGCAGTAATTGAATAAAAATCACAATCATCTCTGCCCGTCTGCGATTCTCCAGACGAGATGCGCTTTATTTCCGATTTTTGGCACCGCCAGCAGTTGGGTTTGAACGTAAGCAGAAAAAGTGAAAAAGGGAAATATGAATGGAGAATGGTGAAATGGAAGGGGTCGTTACAGGAAGTTCGACATATTCATGCTCATACAATCATGTCTGAGGTTACCCACACGGAACAAAATTTGTTGCAACATGGACATAGCCTCAGTGCTACCATGCTCCGCACCGAAACGTGCTGCTCTCCAACAGTCACAGGCCTCTACTGAGAAAGGCAACCATCTGCCACCACTCTCTGCCTCCTGCTACTACGCCAATGTTTACTCTAATGTACTACTTCATCTTGAATGCAAAGCTCGTGGATTTTCTTGACAAAACTCCGATGCGGATCTTTGATAAAATCTCTTGAAAATGTCCATTTAGGTATCATCCTCTGCAGTGCCTTCATGAACTCTCTTGGAAACATTCTTCGTTACTTCTTCAAGTAACTCTATAGCATGTCGTGGGATACACAAAACCATGCTGACTATCTCTAGACTGTCCTGTCTGTTAAAACGCTCATACATACGGTGCTCCAAAGCGTTCCCACTACTGATGTCAGGAGCACCGGCCTAGGATTCCATAATTTATTTCTGAGCCTTTCCCGCATCCCTCGCGCTCTCCCTCTCACTCAACCGTGCTGTCTCCCTTCCAGCCTCTGTCTCTCACCCTTTCCCTCTCTCTTTAACACTACTTCTTTCTTCTCAGTCCATCTCTCCACTATCCCCTATTCCTCCCACACACTCTAAGAACTTGAGCTTCCCATTCTCCAGCTTCTATAAACACTATGCCTTTTCCGACCGCCCTGCTTACCCCTCCACTCTCCTTTTGATTCCTTCTTCCTCTCAACCTCACATAAACTTCATTTAATATGTTACTGGCAAAGAGTTACGAATGCAGTTGCCTGATTTATTTAAATGAACCGTAAAAAATATTTTTAAAAACAACTGCTGGTGATTGGAGGCTGAGTTTAAAATAAAATGCATATTCTCACGCTGAGAAATTTTCTTTATGAGGTTAAAAGTTATAACGCTCTTCCCTGCAGCAGAGGTAGTTATTTGCAAAGTTAAAGACAGTGTTCGCAGGTGAATGAGAGTGAGAATGGAGTTAATTTCAGCAGAAAGGCCACTCCCTATTCTGTCAGACATGCGGGCCTGTACCGTTTCTTCAGGCAGCTATTTTTACAATCTTACAACCCTCTGTATAAACAAGTTTTCTTTCATGTTCCCATTAAACTTTTCACCTTCCCCACTTAACACTTGAGTTCTGATTGTAAGTCCACCCAAACTCACTGAAAACCCTCCTTGCATTTACCCTATAGCTACTCCTCATCTTTCTGTGCAGCTCTATCAACTCATCCCTCATTGATCTTAATTCCAAGGAATAAATTCCGATCCGATTCAAAATTTACTCATAACTGATGTCCTCCATTCCGGGCAAATTCCTAGAATTTTTTCTCTGTATTCTTTGATGTATCCTTCCTGTAGGTTGGTGACCAAGGTACACAGAATGCTCCTAATTCGGCCTCAGCAATGTCTCATACAGGTTCAAACATGTTCCCCATCTCCTATATTCAAAGTATTAGTTTATGAAGGGCAATGTGCCAAAAGCAATACAATCTCAGTGAAGCCCTAAATAATGTAGGAAAGTTATTACCATTCGTATACCCGGTAAAGCTTGGATTATATACATTTTACTTTGATATCACCCAGTAGCTGCTTCATTTAAAAACCTCCCTCACCACCTCAATCCTCCACCAATTCTGCCTCTCCTACTGAACTGGGTGAACTCATTTCCAACAATAGCCTACATCTGACCTGTTGCTTCTCCGCAACCTGAACCCGACCAACGTGTCGATCCAATCACGAATCTCACTGGATTTTCTGAGGCCCAGACGAGTTTATTGCCAACTCGGCAAGTTCGGGGAGGTACTGTCGTTTCAAATAAGGCTCGGAAAATAGATTCGACAAATACTCTTTCATTAATAAAAAAATGAGCACACGTGCTATCGCATAAAAACATGGAAATTTTGCTTTAGGTCCCTTAGGCGAATTGTGGACAGATTTTGGGAATAATTCGATCACTAAGGGAAGCAAGAGTAAAAAACCTAAGCAATCCCAAACCACAACTGGAATTTTTTGTCTATTTTCTTTGAAACTGATGTTCTTAGGACAACCAGATGTAAAATGTTCCCTACATAAACTTCTGACACCTGCCCTCTCTCATTCTCTAAATATAGATCAGGTATCGTTTGGGACATTTTCCGATTTCTTTATGAGAACTATCCAGTATATATTTGACAATCTCCACTCCATCTTGCCCTTTTTTTACTGTGGGAGTCTGAAATAATACTTCTAAGTTTAAAATCACCTTTTAAAACTAAGTTATGTTTTCTGATATTCTCTGTGATCTCTCTTGAAATGTATTCCTCTAACTCCCTCGGACTGTAGACAGCAAATAGGCTTAATGACCTGTAACATAAACATCAAACGCCATAGCTCCAAACCCAAAGACCCTTTAACATGGGCACAACACTCTTGTTACTCCGTTCCACATAGAAAGGCTCACTATGTGAGTTTTCCAGTCCAACCTCTCATGGACAGGTTCGTGAAGTCCACATTCAGGTTCACGGTCCGTTCCATCGATCCATATTCCAGGTTATCCGGTTTTCCCTTGCCCTGTTGTGTGCTTTAATTGAGGCACATAATTCTGGTTTTGGGCTTGCTACATAAACAGCTCCTGGGTTCAGCTTCATTTGCTGGACTGTTCCCTTCCCTTCCCTTTCACCTTCTGCCCGAAGACTTGCCTGAAGCCTTGCCCGGAGCCTTGCCCTGCAACCTGTATCTGGAGCCTGGCCCTGCAACCTATGTCTGGAGCCTTAGATTACATTAGATTAGATCATGAGGACACGCAGTCCTCTTTTATTGTCATTTAGTAATACATGCATTAAAAAAAGATACAATTTTTCCTCCAGAATGTTATCACAGAAACGCAAGACGAACCAAGACTAAAAGAAAACTGACAATAAACACATAATTATAACATATAGTTACAACAGTGCAAAGCAATTCCATATTTTGATGAAGAACAGACCTTGGGCATGGTAAAAAAAAAAGTCTCATCCCTCACTCTCTCCCTCTCACTCTACCGTGCTCTCTCCCTTCCAGCCTCTGTCTCTCACCCTTTCCCTCGCTCTTTAACACTACCTCTCTCTTCTCAGTCCATATCTCCACTCTACCCTCTTCCTCCCACACACTCTTAGAACTTGAGCTTCCAATTCTCCTCCTTCCATAAACACTCTGCTTTTTCCGGCCGCCCTGCTCACCCCTCCACTCTCCTTATGATTCCTTCTTCCCCTCAACCTCACATAAACTTCATTTAATATGTTACTGGCAAAGGGTTAGGAATGCAATTGCCTGATTTACTTAAATGAATCTTAAAAATATATATTTTTTTAAATAACTGCAGGAGATTGGAGTCTGAGTTTAAAAGAAAATGCATATTCTCACTCTGAGAAATTTTCTTTATGAGGTTAAAAGTTATAACGCTCTTTCCTGCAGCAGAAGCAGTTAATTGCAATGTTAAAGACAGTGTTCACAGGTGAATGAGAGTGAGAGTGGATTTAATTTCAGCGAAAAGGCCACTCCCTGTCCTGACGAACATGCAGGTCTGTACCACTTGCTCAGGCAGCTGTTGTTACAGTCTCACAAACCTCTGTATGAAGAAGTATTCCTTCATGTTCCCATTAAACTTTTCACTTTCCACGCTTAACACTTCAGCTCTGATCGTAAGTCCCCCAAATCTCAATGCAAATACCTACTTGCATTTACCCTATAACTACCACTCATCTTTGTGTGTACCTCTATCAAATCGTCCCTCATTGTTCTGATTTCCAAAAAATAAATTCCGATCCTGTTCAAAATTTCCTCATGGCTCATGTCCTCCATTCTGGGCAAATTTCCAGTAATTTTTCTCTCTTCTCTTTACTGTAATCTTCCTGTAGGTAGGTGACCAAGATGCACAGAATGTTCCTAATTCGGCCTCAGAAATGCTTCATATAGGTTCAAACATGTTTCTCATCTCCTGTATTCAAAGTATTAGTTTATGAAGACCAACGTGCCAAAAGCAATACAATCTCAGTGAAGCCCTAAATAATGTAGGAAAGTTATTACCATTCGTATACCCAATAAAGCTTCGATTATATACATTTTACTTTGCTATCACCGAGTAGCTACCTCATTTCAAAACCTCCCTCACCACCTCAATCCTCCACCAATTCTGCCTCTTCTACAGAACTGGGTGAACTCATTTCCTACATTAGACTCCATCTGACCTGTTGCTTCTCCCCAATCTGAATCCCTACAATGTGACCATCAATTCAGGAACCTCATTGGATTTTCTGAGCCCCAGAGGAGTTTATTGCCAACTGCGCCAATTCGGGGAGGGACTGTAGTTTCAAATAACATCTAGAAAATAGATTCGACAAATAGTCTTTAATTAATAAACAGTGAGCACATAAAAAAAAAAAACATGGAAATGTTGCTTCAGCTCCCTTAAGCGAATTGTGGACATATTTTGGGAATAGCTCGGTCACTAAGGGAAGCAACAGTGGAAAAACCTAAGCATCGCAAAGCACAACCGCATTTTTTAATTGCCTATTTACTTTGAAACTGATGTCCTTAGGACGACCAGATGCAAAATCTTCCCTACACGAACTTCTGCCACCTGCCCTCTCTCATTCTGTAAATACAGATCAGGTATCGTTCAGGAAATTTATCGACTTCTTTATGAGAAATTTCCAGAATATTTTTGACAACCTCTACTCCATCTTGCCCTTTTTTACTGTGGGAGTCTGAAATAAAACTTGGAAGTTTAAAATCACCTTATATAACTAAGTTATGTTTTCTGATATTCTCTTCGATCTCTCTTCAAATATATTTCTCTAACTCCTTCGGACTGTGGACTGTAGATAAGCTTAATGACCTGTAACATAAACATCAAACGCAATCTCTCCAAATCCAAAGACCCTTTAACATGGACATACCTTTCTTGTTACTCCGTTCCACATAGAACGGTTCACTAGGTCAGTTTTCCACTCCAACCTCTCATGGTCCGGTCCGTGAAGTCCGCATTCAGTTTCACGGTCAGTTCCATCGATTCATATTCTAGGTTATCCGGTTTTCCCTTGTCCTGTTGTGTGCTTTAATTGAGGCACATAATTCTGGTTTTGGGCTTGCTACATAAACAGCTCTTGGGTTCCGCTTCATTTGCTGGACTGTTCCCTTCCCTTCCCTTTCACCTTCTGCCTGAAGCCTTGCCCGGAGCCTTGCCCGGCAACGTGTGTCTGGAACCTTGCCCTGCAACCTTGTCAAGTTCTACCACCGGAGCGTAACCAGAGCCTTGCTGTGTCAAGATAAAGAATCGTCTATCGTTGAGTTGGGAACCGTCTCTGTCTCCACGACTTTGTTAGGTAGTTTCGGCCGTTTGCCGCTACGTTTTGTTAGGAACAGTCACTGTGCCCACGCCTTCGCTAGGTGGGTCCGGCCGTTTGCCGCTACCTTGTGTTTAGAAATGTCTCTCTGTGGTCTGTGTATGATTCCCGGCCCTACGTCCTGTTCCCAAGGAGGGGCCCGGCTCTGTGTTTCATGTACCTGCCTCTGAAGACGAAGGCTCTGTGTTCTGCATTCCTGTCTCCCAAGACCAAGGCTCTGTGTTCTGCGTGCCTGTCTCCCAGGACCAAGTCAAGGTTTTGGGGTCTCGTCCTGTCTTTGTGCCTCGCTTAGCTCAGGAGTACCTCGTCCTGTCCTTGTGCCTCGCCCAGCCCAGGAGTACCACGTCCTCTCCAAGTTACGTCCAGGAACCTCGTCCTGTACAAGCCACGTCCAAGAACCTCGTCCTGTCCAAGTCAAGGCTTTGAGTTCTCGTACTGTCTATGTGCCTCGTCCTGTGAAGGAGTTCCACGTCCTGTTCTGTAGCCACGTCATGTCTTCGCCTAGTTCCGGGGTCCGAGCCCGAGGCAAGACCCAGGTTCCTGGTCCTTGTCTAGTCTCCAGCTCGGAGTTCAAGCCAGGTTCCAAGTTCCTTGTTCCTTGTCCTGATCCCGTTTCCCTAGTCTCGTCCTAGACTAGGTCCTGTATCTTAGTCGCTTCTTCCCCACTTCCCCCTTGTGTTAGGAAATATCTCTCTGTGGTCTGTGTATGAGTCCCGGCACTACGTCCTGTTCCCAAGGAGAGGTCCCGGCTCTGTGTTCCATGTACCTGCCTCTGAAGACCAAGGCTCTGTGTTCTGCGTTCCTGTCTCCCAAGACCAAGTCCCTGTCTTCTGCGCTCCTGTCTCCCAAGACCAAGTTTCTGTGTTCTGCGTTCCTGGCTCCCAAGAGCAAGGCTCTGTGTTCTGTGTTCCTGTCTCCCAAGACCAAGTCAAGACTTTGGGGTCTCGTCCTGTCCTTGTGCCTCGCTCAGCTCAGGAGTACCTCTTCCTGTCCTTGTGCCTCGCCCAGCCCAGGAGTACCTCGTCCTGTCCAAGCCACATCCAGGAACCTTGTCCTGTCCAAGTCAAGGCTTTGAGTTCTTGTACTGTCCATGTGCCTCATCCTGTGAAGGAGCTCCACGTCCTTTTCAGGAGTTCCACGTCCTGCTCTGTAGGCATGTAATGTCCTCGCCTAGTTTTGGGGTCCGAGCCCGAGTCAAGATCCAGGTTCTGGGTCCTTGTATAGTCTCCAGCTCGGAGTTCAAGCCGGGTTCCAAGTTCCTTGTTCCGAATCCATATCCCGTTTTCCTAGACTAGGCCCTGTATCTTAGTCTCGCCCAGCGTCGTTTCTTCCCCGCTTCCCCCGTTTTCTTTTCACACCTAATCCTGCTCCTGGTACTTCAGTGTCTGTGTCTTTCTTTTGCGTCTGCTCCTAGCGCCCTCGTTATGACACAACGAGCCTGTGACAGCTTTCTTATCTATTAACGCCACCTCTTCTCATTCAATGCTTCCCCATCCACTTAATCTAAAACAACGGAGAGGTGGAGTACTCCGCTGCCAGGCCTGCTCCTCTTCCAACCCTCTCACTAACGTCGAAAATATAGCGATTCGACGTGCTTATTCATGCCCTGAGATCTCTCGCCTTTCATACAATACATTGTATAATTTGCAGCTGAGGATATTATTCGAACCATGCTGAACATCTAAATTGCTGATTCTGTCTGAGGCCTTCACAGCTTCTGTCTCCACAACCTCTCCACTCTCTGTTTCGCGGTAGTCTTGTTCCCACCATTTGAATGTCTGGATTTACCCTCCCACGTCCCACCATCCCCGCCCACCCACCTCGAGCAGCCCTAGTAAACCTTCCCGCTAAAGCCACTAGTACCTTCATTTCTTTGCAGTCGACTCCAAGATCAACGAAACCATTCTCTCCGTTTAACCCTTTATTTTTTTTCTTTCACTCACGTGTCTCCTATTAACCACTTGAGCCCTCGATTATCTCTGGCTGTCCAATCTCTCAATACCTCCTATTACCTTATAGTCTTCTATCAAGAAATTTATCATAGTCCTCTCCAGGGACAGAAACCAGTGATCCCTTATCGTTTCCTTATATTTTTTTTCTCTTAATTAAGTAGCATTTCGGTAAATCTATTCCGCATAGAGTTTAAAATTTCCGAATCCCTGCAGTACGCCCCTACTCATAGGTCTCCAATCGGAGAGCCAACCATCTCTTACAACTTTCTGGCTTCATCCTCAAACCAAAGGTCTCATCAAATTTACTACCTCATTTTCAAAGCTGAGAGACCAAATCTTCCATGCAGGACTTTGTCAAATGCCTTGCTAAGATCCATGTATACAACATCCACTGCCCTGCCCTCATCCACACTCCTGGTACCTTCCTTGACACGACTTACCACTTACGAAGAATTGCTGAGTATCCTTAATCAGCCATTATCTATCCAAACACTCATACTCCTGGTCCGCTAGAATACATTCCAATAACCTTCTCTCTACTGATGTCAAGCTCAGAGGCCTATAATTTCTTGGATTATTTTAAAGCCGCTCTTAAACAGCTGAACAGCATTGGCTATCATCCAGCCCTCTGGCCTAAGGATGATTTAAACATCTCTGCTGGGGATCCGGCAACTTCTGTCTCCCGTAGTATCCGAATGAACACCTCCCCAGGCCCAGGGATTCTGTCCACCCTAATTTGCCTGACGACAGCAGACACATCCTTCTCTGTAATCTGTATAGATTCTGTGAAAACGCTGTTTCTATAGTCCCTGATTCTGTTTGCTGAGTAAATACAGATGTACAAAAAATAATCATCCGTTTTGTCTCCACATATGGATTAGCTATACTTCCACTGAGATAATCCAGGGAAACCATTTTGACCCTGAAATTCCTTTGCTCTGAACATCCCTGTAGCATCCCTTAGGATTCTCCTTCAACTTGTCTGCTAAGGCAACAGCAGGCCTTCGATTACACTTCTGCTTTCATTCTGAAGTATTCTCTTCACTGACTTGCACCTACGTGAAAATGTCCGACTGGGATGGAATGACGTACTAATTGAAAGTGATCACCAAGAAGGAATTGTGTCCTGATTACAAATGGGAGTCGGGAAAGGATTGATATCCCAATTTAAAATGTTTAGCAGGGTAGAAGTGACGCGTGGTTTTAAAATGGCACCCGGGATGGAATGGGGCACCTACCCTTTCAGGCTGTAGAGCTGGAGAGGTGTCATAACCAGGCCGCATCAAAGGGAAGATGAGTAGCTGGCTGGCTTTCTGGGCAAACTGGCGTTGAGGGCCAAGCCTTCGGATTGGTCAGCGTCGATCATCACCATCCTTGTCCTGGTGCACGGCGAGGGGAGAGAGGAGAGCAGTCAGAGACTAGGTAAGGTGCAGTGTGAAAAGAGAAGGACAGGAGAGGGAGAAGATGACTAAAACAGTCATCACACTTGTGTTCTCCATCTGCATACTATCTATCCCACTCCGCCACTCCGTAAGCTCCGTCTGCACACTCCTGCACTTCTACCTGGCTTTCACTCCCTGCTCGAGCCCCTCGCACTATCCTGTCGCACTCCAACTCTCGTCCTGCACCCCTCTTTCAACCGCTGCATACCTCTCTGCACTTTCTCTCTCCCTCTCACTCCATTCTCTTCACTCTCTTTAATCCCCTCTCTCGATACCTCTCTCTCCACTCCCCTATTCCATTTACCCCATCTACACCGCTCACAATTTAGTATACCTCTATCAAATCTCCTTTAGATCTTTTTCTTTCCAAGGAATAAAAAACTAACCTCTTCCAACTTTCCGTTTTACCCAGGTACTACAATCGCACAAAAATCCTTTTAAATTTCCACTGTACTATTTTAACCATAGTTGCATATTTCCTATAGGTAGGGGAACAAAACTGCGCACAATATTCCAAATTAGGCCACGCCAATGTGTAATATGACTTCAGCATAACATCCCATCTCCTATACTCAATAATATGATTTATGAAGGCCAGTGTGACAAAAGCTTATCTTACGACCCTATCTACCTATGTCGCCATTTTCGAATAATTCTGAACCTGTAATCCTAAATCACTTTGTTTTACGGCACACCTCAGTGCCCTACCTTCTAATGCGTGAGACCTACCTTAGTTGGTCGAACCGAGGTGCAGTACCCTACACTTGCTTGCATTAATTTTACTTCTGCTATTTTCAGCAGATTTTCCCACCTAGAGCAGATCCTGCTGAAAGTTCTGATGGTCTTCCTGGCTGTTGGCTACACCTCCAATCTTAGTGTCATCGGCAAATCTACAGATCGAATAAACCACATTATCATCCAGAGCATTCGTATAGATAACAAACAATGCATCCAACACCGACCCCTCTGGCTCTCCACTATACACGGGCCTCTAGTCAGGGAGGCAACCATTCAATAGCACTATCCACCATCTCCCACAATTTCAATGTCCACTCCAATTTACCACCTCATCTTGAATAACGAGGATTTTGTTGACAAACCTCCCTTGTTGAATTTCTTGATAAAGTACAGATAAACAACGTGCACTGCCTTGCTTTCATCAACGTTCCAAATAGTATTATTCTTAACTTCTTCGAAACACTCTATAAGATTGCCATGAATACACAAAGTTATACCCAATCAATTCTGTTTATTGAAATTCTCACAAATTCGGTCTTTCCAATAACTTTTCCACCACTGATGTCAGGAGCACTGGCGTGTAATTACTTGGGTGTGTCTCTGAGCCTTTCGTAAGCGAACTCAAATCCTCCGGTACCTTACCTGTCGCTAAGCAGAATTTAAATTACTTTGTTCACATTGGAATGTCGAACCAGTTCGATTTGATTTTAACAGAACGTCCACTCCTTATTCTGAGGAATGTGAAAGTTCAGGTGGCTGCTTATAGACAGACTCTTAGCTCAGATTCTCACAGAAAAACAACCCGCACATTCCAGTTGCACTGAAGTGTGACGGCACGAAACCTCTATATGTTATTCGTTTAGCTGTTGTTACAGGACCTGCTGAGATGCTACAGAATTATCCACGCTGTTAGAATATTCTCGGTGAAGAAATCAAACTATAGTCATTTCGGATTTTCATATAATCAACCCGTTTCTGTGTTATGAATCAGTGGTCAGGTAATCATGGTCCCTTAGGAAAGAACAGCACAGAAACCGGCCCTTCGGCCGAGATAATTAAATTGCCTACTTCAGTCAGCATAACCCTCCATACCCACACATCTAAAGTATCATTTTCTGTTGATACAAAGATTGAAGGTGTAGTGGACAGTGAGGAAGGTTTTCAAAGCTTGCAGAGGAATTGGACAAGCTGGAAAAATGGGTTGAAAAGTGGAAGATGGAGTTTAATAGAGACCAGTGTGAGGTATGGCACTTTTGAAGGACAAACCAAAGTAGAAATCACAAGGTAAATGGTAGGGCACTGAGGAGTGCTGTAGAACAGAGGGACCTGGGAATACAGATACAAAGTTCCCTAAAAGTGGTGTTACAGGTAGACAGGGTCGTAAAGAGAGCTTACGACCCTATCTCAAAGGCATTTATAATTCAAAGTATTGAGTATAAGAGTTGGAATGTTATGGTGAGGTTGTAGAAGGCATTGGTGAGGTCGAATTTAGAGTATTGTGTGCAGATTTGGTCACCAAATTACAGGAAGGATATTACTAAGGTTGAAAGAGTGCAGAGAAGGTTTACAAGGATGTTGCCGGGACTTGAGAAACTGAGCTGCAGAGAAAGGTTGAATAGGTTAGGACTTCATTCCCTGGAGCGTAGAAGAATGAGGGGATGGAGGTATATAAAGTTAAGATGGGTATAGATATGGAGAGTAATGAAAGCAGTTTCCTTTTTATTTTCTCCGCATCAAGGATTGAAGTCAAAACTTATTATCGATTTCCTTGTATCTCAGGTCCACCTGTCGGGCGAGATCCTTGTAAATTTTCTCTTCACTTATCTACGTACATATTCCCAGTCGGAAGGTTACCATACTGCATAAAACTTCATATTAGGCCCCAGCCATGTCTTGTCCAACTTTAAGATGACATTTTATCACCTGTACTCTGTACTTTGATTTATGACGGATAATGTGCCAACAGCTTCCGTTACGGCAGCACTACCAGTCACCCATTTGTTCCCAGTTACTCCACATTCGACCACACACCATGATACTATTCCTCTCTGTCTATCATTCTCCCTGTCTTGGCAGAATCCTGAAATTTGCTGACGCAATTTAGCACATTATCATCCAGATCGTTGATACAGATGTAAACAGCAAAGGAACCAGCATCGGTCTGTGCAGTTCTCTGCTTGTCACAGGTATCCAGTTAGAGAGGCGACCATCTGCTACCAATCTCTGGTTCCTTTCACAAAGCAAATGTCTCATAAATTTACTACCTCATTTTCATAGCAGAATGACTCAACATTGCGGGAAACTGTCAAATGTCTTGCAAAATTCCATGTCGACAGCAGCTTATATGTTTTCTTCAACAGCATTCCTGGTAACTTCTTTGACAGGATTTGCCACAAACGAAGCTATGTGGACTATTGTTAATCAGTCAATATCTAAAAAGAAACTCATGTATCCGGCCCATTAAAATGACTTCCAATAACTTTCCCACTAATGATGTCAGGCTCACAAGACAATAAATTCATAGATTATTTTTAGAGCCTTTTTTAAAGAAACGGGACATCATTTCCTATCCTCCAGTTATCTGGTTTAAGAATGATGTAAATATCCCTGCTGGGGTTGCTGCAAGTTTTTCCTTTCGCGAGGTCCGAAGGAACACCTTGTCAGGTTCGGGTGATTTATCCACTCTAATGTGCCTCCTCCAAACGTCTCCACCTTTGTAATCTGTATAGAGTCCGGGAAGTTGATTCAGTTTTGTTTTACCTCGATAAACTGCATCCGACTCCTAGATAAATACAGATGCAAAAAATTTAGCGCTTTTGGCACCACATTTGTATTCGCTATTGTCCAATTCTCACCTTCCAGTGGTCCAATTATGTCTCTTGAAATCCTTTTGCTCTGAAACTATGTGCAGCATTCCTTACGATTGAACTAGGGCAAAATCATCCTTTCTTGACTCTTCTGCTCTCTTTCTAAAGTGTTCTCTTGAATTCCCTGCACTCGATAAGCACCTCATTGCACCTGTAATTCATCTCCTGTTTTTCCTTCACTTGAGCCTCCATATCACTTGAAATTCCAAGTTCTCGACACCTGTTAGGTTTACTCTTTATTGTGACAGGTCCGTACAAACCTTGTTCTGTCAAAATTTCACTTTTGAAGAACTGCCACCTACCACGTACACCTTTGACAGAAAACAGCCTGTCCCAATCGACACTTGCAAAATCGTTTCTGACACCAGCAAGATTGGATTATGTACAATCTAAAATCGCAATCCAAGAAGAAGGCTTGTTTTTTGCTTGGGTACTTTCAAACTAATAGCCTGCGGACTACTGGATACAAAAGTGTTCCGCTAGAAAAACTTCTGCCACCGGCCCTGTCTCGTTCATTAAATGCAGATCAAGTATCGTCCAGTCGTTCATTTGGGACTTTTATCTGGTGCTTAAAAAAAAAACTATCCACAATATATTTCACAACCAATATTCCATCTAGTTCTTTTGCACTATGGAAGTCGCAGTCAAAAATTGGAAAGTTAAAATCAGCTGTTATCACAACCTATGTTTCCTGCAAATTTCTGCATTTTCTCTTCAAATGTCATCCTCTAAATCAATCGGACTGATGGGTGTTATGTAGTGCCCTACAATCTCATTTAATGCGTCCCCCTCTGCTTCTTAATGGTTAAATATAGTAGTTGCAGGAGCCCTGGGCTCAGCTGGCTTTCATGCAATGCTTTTTGTATTGGAATATCTGCAGCTGAGCACAGTTGTCGAACCATGCTGAACCTTTTCATTCTTGACTTTGACTATCGTCATAACAACATCAGTCTCTACAACCTCTCCACTCTCTGCTCTGGGGCAGTCCTGTTCCCGCAAGGATATCAGTCCCCTTTCAGTTCAGGTGCAAACCACCTTCCTTGGAACATACTCCAAGTTCAACATAATGACTCCCATAGGTTAGTCCTCTATTTTGCTTTCACTCATGCATGTCTGAAATATTGCCAATGTCTCAGCACCGAACACCAGGCTCGAAGCATTCTCTGTGTGGACAAAAAAGGTTACATCTCACAGCGCGCTATAATTTCCTCCGATTATCTTAATGTTATGTCCCTCCTATTAGCCACTTACTCCCAAGATAATGTCTTGCTGCACAATCCCTCAATACCGCTTACACCTTATACTGTTCTATCATGAAAACTGTCATATTCCTTCGCACAAAATCCAAAATCCAGAGAACCCTCAACGTTTCCTCATTAGACTTGATCTCTTACCTGAGTAGCATCTCGGTAAATCTATTCTGCATTGTCTTTAAAACTTCCAAGTCCTCCTCTAATTGATGCAGAATTAGAAAATTCGGACCATTCTGTTCCAAAATTCCATCATGACTGATTTACCATTCCCACAACTCCATTCTGCCAGCTTCTTCCCGTCCCCTTTGATGTCCAGTCTAATCAGAACCTATTTACCCCTGCTTTAAACACTATACAAGTTGGCTTTCCCAGCGGTTAATGCCCCTCTCATGTGTGAATACTGAAGCAAATTATTCATTACTGACAGCTGCTGCTCCCCTGTTACTCCAGCACCTTCCCGGTTTTATCCATGATCAGTCCTCCCTATTCTCATGTACGTCTATAACTCCTGATTGTTTCCTTCATCCTACTCAGCAACGCCTTCTGCTATTCCCTTCGCGCAACATTCGGTGCATTTCCAGCTCCCTTCCTAGATGCCTTGTAATACTCGAGCCTTCTCTGACCCTTGCTTCGTAAAGTGCGCTTCCGTCTTCCTCTTGAGTAGGGTTTTCATATTTATTATGAACCATGTCTCCATATCCTATCATTCTTTTCCTTCTGCATTGAGTCAAATCTATGAAAAGCCCAATACAAGTTCTCCATTAACAATCTCTATATTAATTTAGTGCATTTCCCCGTACATCTGTTCCCAATTTATGATCTCACCATCTTACGCAATCGCATAGTCCCTTCCCTCCCCAAATTCAATATTTTCCCATTCTTCTGCACCTCTCCAAAGGTAAACGTTAAGAAGTTATTAATGTTTTTTTTTTGAATTGCGCATCCTCTGAGTGTTTTCGCACCAGGTCTGACACTTTCTCTGGTACAATAACCAATATGATCACTGAGGGGCAGTGGAGTCGTAGTGGCGGTGAGATGTCTGTCGAGTACTCCAAAAAATATCTGTTCTTTTTCTGTTATGGCGGTTCATGCTCGTTTAAAATAACAATAATTCATACAGATATATTGTTCAAAGGAGAAGGACGTTTCCAAAGAACATAACGATACTTCACCATAGATTGAGAAACACAAGAGATATGAGACAGATGCTTTTATGATTTCTGTGCGACGTGAGGAGATGAGTGCCGTATTTTCCTCCTTCCAATGGGTCCATAACAGCAATGAGAAAATCTGTCACTGTCCTACAGGGCCATCGTAGACCTCGCTGGTGTTATCAGTGCTTTCTCTGACATGCCACCGGCAACATAGAAAATGTCATTGCTTGTCCAGTTCCATCAATACTGCAATGTAATTATCACAGCTTATTCGGTCACCCGGTCTCTCGCACAGAGAATACCACTTCTTATTCAGAACATTCTCTCAGTATACTGGTAATTCCATTGCTACTCGAGTCTCACGATGGACAAAGTTTAAACTACATATAAAACCGTGACCCATAAAACGATGACAATATCGCTGACGAACCTGTTTCTTTGTCTGTTTAAGTCTACGAAATACGCAATCTGATCCCGTCAATCCCGTGAGATGGCTCTGCCACCCCAAACCCTGGTTTGTGTAGGTACGGTGTAATTTGCTACGCTGTTGTATATCAGTGCCAAGAAATAACAGTCAACACACTGCATGTGATTAAAGGAATCATATTTACTTAATGATACTTAACTAAAGGGTCATTAAAGAAATGAAATAAAGAAAAAAAAGGGCGTATTATAATTAACCAGTCAAATGTGAACACGTTGGAGTTCATCTTGAACTTTTCTGTCACTCACGCGCTGGACTTCGGTCTGCGTGGAAGCTCTCACCACCTTCCGATCGTCGCTTGCAATCCATTTCGAACAAATGGTCTCCCACCGGGTCCTATCCGACACTGGTTGTCCCCTGCGTCTTCTCTCTTCGTCTCCCGCCGAACAAAAGGCCCCGGCTCACAACGGCGTCAGTACACAACAGAAAAGCACACCCCGCTCATTGGACGGCTCACATTCCGACGCATCGGAAATCTCCAGCTATAAACTAAACGAATGTTGCCTTACAGTTAGATAGGGAAGTTAACAAAGCTTATGCGGTATTAACTTTCATAAGTCGAGAGATAGCATTTGAGAGTCCCGAGGTAATGATGCAGCTCTGTAAAACTCTGATTAGGCCACACTTGGAGTACTGTGTCCAGTTCTGGTCGCCTCACTATACGAAGCATGTGGAAGCATTGGAAAGGGTACAGAGGAGATTTACCAGGATGCTGCCTGGTTTAGAGAGTATGGATTATGATCATAGATTTAGGGAGCTAGGGCTTTACACTTTGGACAGAAAGAGGATGAGAGGAGACATGATAGAGGTGTACAAGATATTAAGGGGAGCAGATAAAGTGGGCAGACAGCATCTCTTCCCTAGGGCACCACTGCTCAATACAAGAGGACATGGCTTTCTGGTAAGGGGTTGGAAGTTCAAGGGGGATATTAGAGGAAGATTTCTCACTCAGCGAGGGTTGGTGCGTGGAATGCACTGCCTGAGTCAGTGGTGGAGGGAGATACTCTCGGGAAATTTAAGAGACTACTGGACAGGTACATGGAGGAATTTAAGGTGGGGTGTGGGGTTATATGGGAAGCAGGGTTTAAGGGTCGGCACAACATTGCGGGCCGAATGGCCTGTACTGTTCTGTACTATTCTATGTTCTATGTTCTATAAACACGGCTTCTCCATATAGACCATTACAATAGCAATAAAGTTTCCTTCCAGGGCTTGACACACATCTTTATAAAAATGCTCGTCAGCACATCACACTGCCAGTGATAATGCCCAGTCATAACCCACCACACTGCCACTGGTTGTCAGAAAATATTGGCCATATGTTTACTTCTCAGTGCTCGCCATTTGTAGCAAATAAAACCGTCACAACTGACATACTGCAGAATCACTATCACAAATGTGCTGTTATCAATGATGTTTAAAGCGCCCTCCACAGGGGGATATGTCTGAAGTGATGTGGACCGGATTTCCTTTCAACATAACGTTTATCAGGGGACTTGCGTATCCCTGATAAACATTTCAGAGGAGATATTTACCAACGAATGATTAAGATAACAGTGAAACATGATGGTACTGTATTCACCCTCGGCTTTTGTACTTATCTGTGGATTGATATCACAGGTGACCCGGCGGTCAGGGATAAACGTTCAGGCTTTATTTTTTGTCATCACATTGGGCCGGGTTTACATTCCGAGTCACTGGTCCATATGTAAAAGCAATTTGGAGTCATTTATTTGTAAATCTTGTTACACTCTTTTGTTTCGAAGATGAAATATAAGTCGTTGTTTCAAAATATTAGCGTGGCCTATAATTATTTGGTTGATTTGTGAGACTTTCCAACATCCCACGCTCTATACCTCCCGCTTACCCGTGCACTCTACCTCCTATTCCCCCTCTCTCACAATTTCGCTCTGTCTGTACTGTCTATATCTCTTTATCTCTCCCCTCTGCCCTCTCTCTCCACTCTGCACACTCTCGATCCCTCTTCTTGCCCACATATTCATCCACCTTCAGCTTCCCTGTCTGCACCTTTCACACACACCGTGCCCCCATCCCCTCTCCACGCTCACCCATGCACTCTCCTTCTGCCTCTTCCTTCCCCTCACCCACACTCCCCGTCGCAGTCTCAGCCGCACATCAACATCAGTTAAAAGGTGGCAAAGGTTAAGGATGATACGGTCTGATTTGTTCAAATGGCAAAAAAAAAAAAATGTTTTAAAACAACTGCGGATGATTGGATTAGGGTTAAAAATAACTATGCAGCTTCTTGCCCCTGGTAACCTTCTTCAGACTGTTAAAGGTTCTATCGGTCTTCACTTCAGTAGAAATGGTTTAATGTATTAAAGACACAGTATTCACAACTGAACAAGGGTGACGGTGGATTTGATTTCAGCAGAACGACATTTGCGTGTCCAGGCAGCTGATTAGACAGAGACACTGAGCTGCGAATCCCACAGAACAACAACCAAAACCTTCCTAATCAATCAATGTTGCTTCTTCATTTCTAATTTCTCCGAAGCGTCTCGGCTCGAAAAGTCGAATTTTTATTCAATTCCATAGACTTTGCCTGACCTGCTGAGTTCCTCCATCATTTTGTGTATTACAATAGCTATGGATGATCGGCGAGAGGGAGTCTGTGGGATCAACAGGTGGGCAGTTTGAGTGGACTTCACAACATAAGCACGCTGTTAAAGTATTTTGGGAGAATTCAGTTGTGAAGAATTTAACTTATGATATTTATTTGGACATTAATCCAGATATCTGTGTTATCAATCAATGATGAATGAGTCAGCGAGTTGTAGAACAGTATAATATGGAAACAGGCCCTTCAGCCCGGCCTTCCAACTGCAAACTGCTTCATGTTGCCCTTAAACCTTCCACCATTAACAAATGACTCTGATTGTTATTGCATCCAAACTCAGTGGAAAATTCCAACCTGCATTTATCCTAGCAGATTTGTAAGGAGATAGTAGATATTTGGCGTAAACACAAGGTTGTGATTGTGGGAGATTTTAATTTTCCAAACATAGACTGGGAAGCCCATACTGTAAAAGTACTGTAAAAAGGGTGGACGGTTTGGAGTTTGTAAAATGTGTGTAGGATCTTTCTTTTGCAGCCATACATAGAGGTACCAACCAGAGAAGGAGCAGTGTTGAATCTCCTGTTAGGGAATGAGGTAGGGCAGATGACGGAGGTTTGTGTTGGGAAGCACTTCGGGTCCAGTGATCACAATGCCATTAGTTTCAATGTAATTGCGGAGAAGGATAGGTCTGGACCCAGAGTTGATATTTTTGATTGGAGAAAGACTAACTCTGAGGAGATGCGAAAGGATTTAGAAGGAGTGGATTGGAACAAATTGTTTTATGGGAGGGATGTAATAGAATAATGGAGGTCATTTAAAGTTGCAATTCCGAGGGTACAGAATCTTTATGTTCCTGTTATGTTGAAAGGAAAGGTTAAGCGTTTGAGACAGCCATGGTTTTCAAGGGATATTGGAAACACGGTTCGGAAAAAGAGAGATATCTACAATAAATATAGGCAGCGTGGAGTAAATGAGGTGCTGCAGAAATATAAAGAATATAAAAAGAATCTTAAGAAAGAAATTAGAAAAGATAAAAGAAGATATGAGGTTGCTTTGGCAAGTAAGATGAAAATAAAACCAAAGGGTTTCTACAGTTGTATTATTAGGAAAAGGATAGTGGGGGATTTAGTTGGTCTCTTAGAGAATCAGAGTGGACAGCTGTGTGTGGAGCCAGAAGAGATTTGGGCCATGCAAAACAATTTATTTTCCTCGGTATTCACTGGGGAGAAGAATATTGACTTGTGTAAGATAAGGGAAACAGTTATGGAAGTTATGGAAACTATGATGATTAAAGCAGAGGAAGTACTGGAACTTTTAAGGAATAACAAAAGTGGATAACTCTCCGGGTCTTGACAGGATATTTCCTAGGTCCTTGAGAGTAGTTAGTGTGGAAAGAGCAGGGGCTCTGACAGAAATATCTTAAATGTCATTAGAAACGGAGATGGTGCCGGAGGATTGTTTTATTGCTCATGTTGTTCCATTGCTTAAAAAGGGTTCTAAGAGTAAACCTAGCAATTATCAGGCTGTGAGTTTGACGTCAGTTGTGGGTAAATTGATGGAAAGTATTCTTAGAGATGGTATATATAATTATCTGGATAGAAAACGTCTGATTAGGAGTAGACAACATGGATTTGTGCGTGGAAGGCCATGTTTGACAAATCTCTTTTTTTAATTATTTTTTTGAAGACGTTGCTCGGAAAGTTGACGAGGGTAAAGCAGTGGATGTTGTCTATATGGACTTCAGTAAGGCTTTTGACAAGGTTCCACATGGACTGTTAGCTGGGGAGGTTCAGTCATTAGGTATTTATATTGAAGTAGTAAAATGGATTCAGCAGTTTCTGGATGGGAGACGCCAGACTGTAGTGGTGAATAGCTGTTTGTCAGATTGGAGTCCGGTGATGAGGGGTGTGCCTCAGGGATCTGTACTGGGTACAACGTTGCTGGTCGTATACATTAATGATCTGGATGATGGGGTAGTAAATTGGATTAGTAAGTATGCAGATGATAGGTGGAGCTGTGGAAAATGAAGTTGGGTTTCAAAGCTTGCAGACAGATTTAGGCCAGTTAGAAGAGTGGGCAGAAAAAATGGCAGACAGAGTTTAATGCTGATAATTGTGAGGTGCTACATTATGGTAGGACTAATCAAAATAGGACATACACGGTAAATGATAGGGCATTGAAGAATGCAGTATAACAGGGGGATCTAGGAATAATGGTGCATAGTTCCCTGAAGGTAGAATCTCATGTGGAGAGGGTGGTGAAGAAAGCGTTTGGTATGCTGGCCTTTATAAATCAGAGCATTAAGTATAGGAGTTGGGATGTAATGTTGAAATTGTACAACGGATTGGTAAGGCCAAATTTGGAGGATTGTGTACAGTTCTGGTCACCGAATTATAGGAAAGATGTTAACAAAATAGAGAGAGTACAGAGAAGATTTACTAGAATGTTACCTGGGTTTCATCACCTAAGTTACAGAGAGAGGTTGAACAAGTTGTGTCTTTATTCTTTGGAGCGTAAAAAGTTGAGGGAGGTCTTGATAGAGGTATTTAAAATTATGAGGGGGGTAGATAGAGTTGAAGTGGATAGGCTTTTTCCATTGAGAGTGGGGGAGATTCAAACAAGATTTGAGATTTAAAGGGTAGAAGTTCAGGGGTAACATAAGGGGGAACGTCTTTACTCAGAGAGTGGTGGCTGTGTGGAACAAACTTCCAGCAGAAGTGGTTGAGGCAGATTCGATGATGTCATTTAAAGTTAAATTGTATAGATAATGGACAGGAAAGGAAAGGAGGGTTATAGGCTGAGTGCAGGTCGGTGGGACTAGGTGAGAGTAAGAGTTCGGCACGGACTAGAAGGGCCGACATGGCCTGTTTCCGTGCTGTAATTGTTGTATGTTTATATGGTTATATCTATACCCCCATAATTTTGTGCACCACTCTCAAAGCTTCGCTCACTGCTCTAAGTTCCAAAGAATCAAGTCCAATACTCTGTAATGTTACCTTATCAGTCAGGTCGTCCATACCAGGCAACCTCTTGGTAATTTTTCTCTGTACTCTTACTCTGTATCCTTTCCTGTAGGTAGGCGACCAAAACTACACACAATACTCCAAATTCAGCCTCAGCAATGCCTTATACTACACCAACAAAAATCCCATTTCCTGTGCTCAATGTATTGATTTATGCAGGCCAATGTTCGAAAAACAATGCAATCTCAGTAAAGTCAGAAATAATCTTGCAAAGTTATTTCCAGTCGTATACCCAATGACGCTTGGATTATATACATTGTCCCTTTGACCTTCTTCACTGCCTACAGCATTTCAAAATATCCCTCACCACCTCAGCTCTTCACCATTACCGCCTCTTCGACCGAGGTGAGTGACCTCCTTTCTAACATTGGACTCCATCTGACCGGCTGCTTCTCCCAAGCTGAATCCACAGAACGTGTCCATCGCTGCTCGAATTTCATCGGATTCTCTGAGGCCCTGTGGAGTTTGTTGCCAACTATGCAATTTCGGGGAGCTCAAAAACTGCTCAGAATATAAATTCGACAATTACTGTGTAATTAATAAAATATGAGCCTACATGATATTTCATAAAGCTTGGAAATGTTTCTTTCTGTTTCTTAGGCGAATTGTAGACTCCGATTAGGAATAGGTCAGACACCGTGGGAGGTAAGTGCGGAAATTGGTGGGGCCGCAGCCGATACAATTAAATTCTTTGGTCCCTTACAATATCTTTTAATAATTTTCCCGCGACTGATAGCATGCTCAGAGGGCTGAAATTTCACAGATTAATTTAGAGCCTATCTGAAGCAACGGAAGAACGCTGGGCTCTCCTCGAATCCGCTGGTTTAAGCACGCAGACTGCGGACCCGATCTGTTTTTCTTTTGCACATTTACTTTAAAGCTAATTTCCTTCGGACTACTGGATGCAACGTGTTCCCCTATACAAAATTGTGCCACCTGGCCTCCCTCCTTCCCTAAATGCAAATCAATATCGCACATTCCCTCACTTGGGACTTTTATGTACTGATTAAGAATGCATTCCAGAAAATAGATGACAACGTCTATTCCATCTTGTCCTTTTACACTTTGGGAGTCCCAGTCAAAACCTGGAAATTTAAGCCTAGCTCCTATAACAAACTGACCTTTGCTGAAATTCTGAGCAATTTCTCTTCACATTTGTTCCTCTAACTCCCACGGACACTTGGCTGGGCTGTGATGCCGTGTAATACATCTATCATACTTCATCGCTCCAAACCCAAAGCCCCTTTAACATGGCCGTACCTTTCTTATTACTACGTTCCACATTGAACGCCTCACTAGGTGAGTTCTCTAATCCGCCCCGATGTGACATCTTCCCTAACTAGTAACGCCATCCCTCCTCATTTATTCCTTCCCCCTCTGCTTCATCTTAAACAGCGGAGCGGTGGAATACTGCGCTGCCAGTCCTGCTCATACTGCAACCATCCCACTAATGGCGAGAATATAGTAAATCCACGTGCTCATTCATGCCATGGTCTCATCCGCCTTTTAATACAATGCTTCTTTCATTGAGGTATCTGCAGCTGAGTACATCACTCGCACCATGATCAACAATAAAATTCCTGACACGAGGAATTCTGCAGATGCTGGAAATTCTAGCAACACACATCAAAGTTCACCAGAAACTTTGATGTGTGTGATTTAAATTACTGATTCTGTCTGAGGCACATCATCATCCAGATCGTTAATACAGATGTAAACGTCAAAGTAACCAGCGCCGGTCTCTGTAGAACTCCGCTACTCACAGGTATCCAGTTGGAGAGGCAACCATCTGCTACCATTCCCTGGTTCCTTTCACAAAGAAAATGGCTCATAAATTTATTACATGATTTTCAGAGCGGAGCGACTGAACCTCACCGGAAACTATCAAATGTCTTGAAAAATTCCATGTCGACAACACCTTATATTTTTTCTTCATCAACTTTCCAGGTAAGATCTTTGACATGATTTACCACTAATGAAGCCATGCGGACTATCGTTAATCAGTGGATATCTAAAAAGAAAATCATATATTCCGCCCGTTAAACTACCTTCCAACAACCTTCCCACGAATGATGTCCGGCTCACAAGACTATTATTTCATGGATTATTTTTAGAGCCTTTCTTATACAAAGGAGCAACATTGGCTATGCCTGGTTTAAGAATGATGTATATATCTCTGCTAGAGTTCCTGCAAGTTCATCCTTTCACTGGGCCCGAAGAACAACTTGACCGGTTCTGGGGATTTATCCGATCTAATCTGCCTGAAGTCAGCAAAGGCCTTCTCCTCGGCAATCTCTGTAGAGTCCACGAAGATGATTCAATGTTGCTTTCCTCAATAGACTGTATCGGTTTCCTGGATAAATACAGATGCAAAACATCAGCTCATCTGGCACCACATGTGCATTAGCTATGGTCCTAGTTCCAGAAGACTAATTACGTTTCTTGAAATCCTTTTGCTCTTAAGGTATGTGCAGCAGTCCTTACCATTCGACTCGGACAAAATCATATCATTCTCTCACCCTCCTCCTCTCTTTGATAAACGTTCTCTTGCATTTCCTACACCCCCATAAACACATTACTGAACCTGCAATTCACCTCATTTCCTTTCTTCACTTGGGCCTCCATATCACTTGAAATTCCAGGTTCCCGGCACTGTTATGTTTACCATTTATTCTGACGGGCCCGTGCAAACTTTGCGCTCTCGAAATTTCACTTTTGAAGACCTTCCACTTACCATAGAATGTCCCAGGGGACACTTGCAAAATCCTCTCTGATACCAACAAGATTCTTTCTGTCTCCAATCTAAAATCGCAGCCCGAGAACCAGGCCTCTTTTTGCATGTTTAACTTCAAACTAATGGCCTGCGGACTAGCGGATGCAAAGTGATCCCCGAGGCAACCTTCTGCCACCGGTCCTCTCTCGTTCCCTCAGAGACGATCAAGAATCACAGTCTTTGTCATTTCTGGTTTTTATCTACTGTTTAAGAAACTATCCAGAACATCTATTCACAACCTCTATTCCATCTATTCCTTTCACACCATGGGTTCCCAGTTTCCCAGTTAAAACTTGGAAAGTTCAAACCAGCTGTTATTACAACCTTATGTTTCGTGAGGTTTTCGGCCATTTCTCTTCAAATGTGACCCTCTACTTCTATCGGACTGTTTGATGGTGTTTAATGCCCTGTAACACACCCATCGTGCACCATCGCTCCAAAGGCAGAGCCTCTTTTCCATGGGCATACCTTCACTCACGCGCCTACGAAACGCCCCTAATTTCTCAGCCCCGAGCAGCAGCCCAGGCACCGTAATGTTATTATCAGAGTTCATTCGGTCCCACAACCTCTCATACAGAGAATACCACTGCTTATTCAGTGTACCGGTAAGTTCATTGTCTGTCCAGTCTCACGGAGGACGCAGTGAAAACTACATGTCAGACCATAGCCTCATAAAGCTATAACAATATCCCTGAAATATCCTGATTTCCAAGTCTGCGTGATTCCCGGAAATACACTCACTGCTACCGCCTGACCCGTGAGATTCAAATGGCTCTGTCACCCCAAACTCCGCTTTCTGTGTGTGTTGTGTAATTTACTACCCTGTTATAACTGAACGTCACGTTATAACAGACAACACACTGCATACGATTAAAGGAATTATCTTTATGAATGTTAATTAACTGAAGAGTCATTATGGCAAAAAAGAAATAAAGGAAATCGGCCCACTGTAATTAACCAGCCAAATGTACACAAGTTGGATCTCATCCTGAACTCACGCTCTGGGCCCTCGCTCTGCGTGGAAGCACACAGCATCTTCCGATATTCGCTCGCAAACCATTTCCAACAAACGGGTCTCCCACCGGGTCCTACCCGAGGATTTGTTCTCCCCAGTGTCTTCTCACTTCGTCTCCCACTGGACAAAAGGCCGCAGCTCACTCCGACGTCAGAACACAACAGAACCCACCCACCCCGGTTGGACGGTTCACATTCCAAAGCATCCGAAATCTCTAAATTTCAACCAAAGACTGCTTCTACAGAAAAGCCACTACGTTAGCAGTGAAAACTTTCTTAGGGTGTTAAATCCCTCTTTATAAAACTGTTCCTCAGCACAATCACACTGTCATAGATAATGACCAGTCATCACCGAGCACACTGTCACTGGTTGTCAGAAAATATTGATCATATATTTACTTCTCAGTGCCCGCTCTTCTGCGACAAATAAAGATGCCACTCCTTACATACCTCAGAATCAATGCTTCAAATGTGCAATTATCAATTATATTTATAGCGCCCTGCACAGCGAGAGACTTGTGAAGTGTCGTGGACAGTTTTTTCAGTTCAACGTATCGTTATGGACTTGCTTATATCTGCTCAAATTTTCAGAGGAGATATTTTCAACGAGTGACCAAAATAACAGTGGAACATAATGGTATTGGCGCTGGGCTTTTGTTATTATTTCCGGACAGAAATCTGGAGTGACACGGCAGTTAGGGAGAAATGATCACCCTGCAGCCCTGGCACCGTAATGTTATTATCAGAGCTCATTCGGTCCCACAATCCCTCACACAGAGAATGCCACTGCTTCTTCAGTGTTCTGGTAAGTTCATTGTCTGTACAGTCTCGCGGTGGCCACAGTGAAAACTACATGACAGACCATGAGCCCATAAAACCATAACAATATCCCTGTATATCCCTTTATTTTTTTATCATCACATTGGGCCGTGTTCGCATTCCAAGTCATCGGCATATTTTGTTTTTTACATATCTAAATGAAATTCGGTGCAGCCTATATGCAGTAGGTTCCGATAAGGCAAACTAGCGGTGGACATAGGAAGATCGAGACTTCTTCGTCGTTGGTTTTATTTAAGTCAGGGATTGGTAGGTTCTCGATTGGCATGACATCAAGGATTATGGGCGAAGGTCGGGAACTCGGGATGAAGAGGAGGAAAAAAGGGTCAGCCATGAGTAAATGGCGGAGCAGAGTCGATAGGACAGGGGGTCTAATCCGGTTCCTCTGCCTCACGGTCTAACATGTTCACAGGACAGATATGTTTTTTCTCTGATGTCCCACACCAGGAATAAAATAGTCACTGTAATTGCGAAAATCCCCATATGCATGTAAACATACGTTTGACATACTTACACATTTAGGAAACGTGCAGAATGCAGAGATTATGTTTTTTTGTTGTTTGAACCAGACCGTGTGGAACACCAAGGGAGAATTATTGCACATTACTGAACAGATTAATTACTGTCAAATGAGATGTGGTTAAAATGTTATTGTTCGGCACGTGCAGAGTTACAAAATACGTAAGTTGTATGTTTGTGTGCGATAAAAACAGGATATTTCTTCGAACAGGTTCCGTAATATTTTGTGAATAATGCTCGAATGAGACCCAACATTGCAAGGAACAGGCTAAAGCTGTCTCTGCAGATGGGCAGTAATATGAAAGACAGGCCGATGTGAATCTCCACTTAGCGCACTCGTGGTCATTTATCTGAGCTACTGCAGAGTTAAGACCTGGTTTGGGATTGGACGATAGCAGAAATGAAGCAGGTAGTTTGACTGTAATGTTCCAGACCCAAAGAAATATGGACCTGGCTTATTGTTCAAAGATACACTTCCTTTTAATAAACAGAATAGTCTGCGCTTTTACTAAAACGTCACTGACCACGCCGATGTTATCACTGCTCCTCTTGAACCATCACTGAGCTAAAACTAATTTCCACTGCTGGCCAGGATGATGGCGTCTTCTCTCATCCGGCCGATAATGTTGTCGCTTGTGCAGTGTCAAGTGAGCAACGTGAGGACATCAGGGCGAAAACTGGTCATGCACTGAAATACATTTCTCCGGCATCCACATTTTAAATTTCTCCTCTATGTACAAGCTTCAGATAGAAATTTATCCAACGCCTTTACTGATCGTTGCAATCAGGTAATAGCTGATATCGATCGGATCAAGAAACTACAGCCCTCTATTCAGCACATTACTCGTTTTGGTTGTTGTGGACACAGGCTGTGATGGCATTGTGGCCCTGAGCGATAGAGCCAAGAACCAAGGGGCATAATTACTCCAGATGCTACTGTTCTGCAGCTGTGCTGACAAGCTCAAATCCAGAATCACTGCTCACCCCGTTCATCCGCTTTTACCTTAAGTTTGCATCTATCGTGCAGTTATCGTGACGACAGTTGATTACAATTTGTTAGAATGCAATTGGTGTTGTTTCTCTGGAGATATTATATTGTAATACAGTTGGAAATTTTATAAAATAAGCACCAATAAATAAAACGTTTCCTGAAAGATCGGACGAAGAGCAGAAGCAAAGAAAAAAATACAAGAAATACCGTGATCTTACTCAATTCAAATACAGATTCTGGCAATGTCGCAAATACTTAAAGACTAGAGACCTTACATGTGTTATAAATCCAGACCAACGCACAAAATGCTGAAGGAAGTCAACATGACAGGCAGCATCTCTAGAAAAGAATAAACAGTCAGCTTCCATAACAAACTGATGTTTCCTGGAATTCTCTGCAATTTCTCATCAAATTCGTTCCTCTAAATCCCTCGGTCTGTAGGATGGGCTGTAATGGCCTGTAATACACGTATCATACACCATCGCTCCAAAGCTAAAGTCCATTCAGCATGGGCATACCTTACTTATTACGGCCTTCCACCAGTCCAGCCTGATGTGACATCTTCTTTAACTAGTAACGCCACCTCTCCTCATTTATTCTTTCCCCCTCTGCTTCATTTTGACAGCGGAACGGTGGAATCCTGAGCTGTCAGTCCTGTTCCTACTGCACCCGTCTCACTAATGGTGAAAATATTGCAAATCCACGTGCTATTTTATGCCATATGGCACAATTCTTACATTGATGTATTTGCTGCTGTGTACATTAATCGCACTATGCTGAACAATTAAATGTGAAGTTCTGACTGATCGAGAACATATTAGCCTCCACTTTCAAGCCTAAATCCAATAGCTTGGATTTGACAGTGGGCTGAGAAATGATAACAGAGATTTACCGCTTTCTCGTTGTAGCAGTAATTGAATAAAAATCACAATCATCTCTGCCCGTCTGCGATTCTCCAGACGAGATGCGCTTTATTTCCGATTTTTGGCACCGCCAGCAGTTGGGTTTGAACGTAAGCAGAAAAAGTGAAAAAGGGAAATGTGAATGGAGAATAGTGAAATGGAAGGGGTCGTTACAGGAAGTTCGAGATATTCATGCTCATACAATCATGTCTGAGGTTACCCACACGGAACAAAATTTGTTGCTCCAGCAACATGGACATGGCCTCAGTGCTACCATGCCCAGCACCGAAACGTGCTGCTCTCCAATAGTCACAGGACTCTGCTGAGAAAGGCAACCATCTGCCACCACTCTCTGCCTCCTGCTACTACGCCAATGGTTACTCTAATGCACTACCTCATCTTAAATGCAAAGCTCATGGATTTTCTTGACAAAACTCCGACGCGGATCTTTGATAAAATCTACTGAAAATGTCCATTTAGATATCATCCTCTGCAGTGCCTTCATGAACTCTCCTGGAAACATTCTTCGTTACTTCTTCAAGTAACTCTATAGCATGTCGTGGGATACACAAAACCGTGCTGACTATCTCGAGACTGTCCTGTCTGTTAAAATGCTCATACATACGGTGCTCCAAAGCGTTCCCACTACTGATGTCAGGAGCACCGGCCAAGGATTAAATGGTTGATATCTGAGCCTTCCCCGCATCCCTCACTCTCTCCCTCTCACTCTACCGTGCTCTCTCCCTTCCAGCCTCTGTCTCTCACTCTTTCCCTCTCTCTTAACACTACCTCTCTCTTCTTAGTCCATATCTCCACTCTACCCTCTTCCTCCCACACACTCTTAGAACTTGAGCTTCCAATTCCCCTCCTTCCATAGACACACTCCGCTTTTTTCCGGCCGCCCTGCTTACCCCTCCACTCCCCTTATGATTCCTTCTTCCCCTCAACCTCACATAAACTTCATTTAATATGTTACTGGCAAAGGGTTAGGAATACAATTGCCTGATTTATTTAAATGAATCTTAAAAATATATTTTTATAAATAACTGCAGGAGATTGGAGTCTGAGTTTAAAATAAAATGCATATTCTCACTCTGAGACATTTTCTTTAGGAGGTTAAAAGTTATAACGCTATTCCCTGCAGCAGAAGTAGTTAGTTGCAATGTTCCCTTTCCACACTTAACACTTGAGTTCTGATTGTAAGTCCCCCAAAACTCAATGCAAATAGCTACTTGCATTTACCCTACAGCTACCACTCATCTTTGCATGTACCTCTATCAAATCATCCTTCATTGTTCTGATTTCCAAAAAATAAATTTCGATCCTGTTCAAAATTTCCTCATGGTTCATGTCCTCCATTCGGGGCAAATTTCCAGTAATTTTTCTCTCTTCCGTTTACTGTAATCTTCTTGTAGGTAGATGCACAGAATGCTCCTAATTCGGCCTCAGAACTGCCTCATAAAGGTTCAAACATGTTTCCCAGCTCCTGTATTCAAAGTACTAGTTTATGAAGGGCAATGTGCCAAAAGCAATACAATCTCAGTGAAGCCCAAAATAATGGAGGAAAGTTATTACCATTCGTATACCCGATAAAGCTTCGATTATAGACACAAACAACAGGAATTCTGCAGATGCTGGAAATTCAAGCAACACACATCAAAGTTGCTGGTGAACACAGCAGGCCAAGCAGCATCTGTAGGAAGAGGTGCAGTCGACGTTTCAGGCCGAGACCCTTCGTCAGGACTAACTGAAGGAAGAGTGAGTAAGGGATTTGAAAGTTGGAGGTGGAGGGGAAGATCCAAAATGATAGGAGAAGACAGGAGGGGAAGGGATGGAGCCAAGAGCTGGACAGGTGATAGGCAAAAGGGGATAAGAGAGGATCATGGGACAGAAGGTCCTGGAAGAAAGACAAGGGTGTTGGAGGACCCAGAGAATGGGCAAGAGGTATATTCAGAGGGACAGAGGGAGGAAAAGGAGAGTGAGAGAAAGAATGTGTGCATAAAAATAAGTAACAGATGGGGTACGAGGGGGAGGTGGGGCCTTAGCGGAAGTTAGAGAAGTCGATGTTCATGCCATCAGGTTGGAGGCTACCCAGACGGAATATAAGTTGTTGTTCCTCCAACCTGAGTGTGGCTTCATCTTTACAGTAGAGGAGGCCGTGGATAGACATGTCAGAATGGGAATGGGATGTGGAATTAAAATGTGTGGCCACTGGGAGATCCTGCTTTCTCTGGCGGACAGAGCGTAGATGTTCAGCAAAGCGGTCTCCCAGTCTGCGTCGGGTCTCGCCAATATATAAAAGGCCACATCGGGAGCACCGGACGCAGTATACCACCCCAGTCGACTCACAGGTGAAGTGTTGCCTCACCTGGAAGGACTGTTTGGGACCCTGAATGGTGGTAAGGGACAAAGTGTAAGGGCATGTTTAGCACTTGTTCTGCTTACACTGATAAGTGCCAGGAGGGAGATCAGTGGGGAGGGATGGGGTGGGGGGGACGAATGGACAAGGGGGTTGTGTAGAGAGCGATCCCTGCGGAATGCAGAGAGAGGGGGGGAGGGAAAGATGTGCTTAGTGGTAGGATCCCGTTGGAGGTGGCGGAAGTTACGGAGAATAATATGTTGGACCCGGAGGCTGGTGGGATGGTAGGTGAGGACTAGGGGAACCCTATTCCTAGTGGGGTGGTGGGAGGATGGAGTGAGAGCAGATGTACGTGAAATGGGGGAGATGCGTTTAAGAACAGAGTTGATAGTGGAGGAAGGGAAGCCCCTTTCTTTAAAAAAGGAAGACATCTCCCTCGTCCTAGAATGAAAAGCCTCATCCTGAGAGCAGATGCGGCGGAGACAGAGGAATTGCGAGAAGGGGATGGCGTTTTTGCAAGAGACAGGGTGAGAAAAGGAATAGTGCAGATAGCTGTGAGAGTCAGTAGGCTTATAGCAGACATCAGTGGATAAGCTGTCTCCAGAGACAGAGACAGAAAGATCTAGAAAGGGGAGGGAGGTGTCGAAAATGGACCAGGTAAACTTGAGGGCAGGGTGAAAGAAGACGAAGGCTCTGTGTTCTGCGTTCCTGTCTCCCAAGACCAAGTTTCTGTGTTCTGCGCTCCTGTCTCCCAAGACCAAGTCAAGACTTTGGGGTCTTGTCCTGTCCTTGTGCCTCGCCCAGCTCAGGAGTACCTCTTCCTGTCCTTGTGCCTCGCCCAGCCCAGGAGTACCTCGTCCTGTCCAAGCCACATCCGGGAACCTTGTCCTGTCCAAGTCAAGGCTTTGAGTTCTTGTACTGTCCATGTGCCTCATCCTGTGAAGGAGTTCCACGTCCTTTTCAGGAGTCCCACGTCCTGTTCTGTAGGCATGTAATGTCCTCGCCTAGTTCCGGGGTCCGAGCCCGAGTCAAGATCCAGGTTCTGGGTCCTTGTATAGTCTCCAGCTCGGAGTTCAAGCCGGGTTCCAAGTTCCTTGTTCCGAATCCTGATCCCGTTTTCCTAGACTAGGCCCTGTATCTTAGTCTCATCCAGCGTCGTTTCTTCCCCACTTCCCCCGTTTTCTTTTCACACCTAATCCTGCTCCTGGTACTTCAGTGTCTGTGTCTTGCTTTTGCGTCTGCTCCCAGCGCCCACGTTATGACACAACGAGACTGTGGCAGCTTTCTTATCTATTAACGCCACCTCTTCTCATTCAATGCTTCCCCATCCACATTATCTAAAACAATGGAGAGGTGGAGTACTCCTCCGCCAGGCCTGCTCCTCTTCCAACCCTCTCACTAACGTCGAAAATATAGTGATTCGACGTGCTTATTCATGCCCTGAGCTCTTTCGGCTTTCATACAATACATTGTATAATTTGCAGCAGAGGATATTATTCGAACCATGCTGAACATCTAAATTGCTGATTTTGTCTGAGGCCTTCACAGCTTCTGTCTCCACAACCTCTCCACTCTCTGTTTCGCGGTAGTCTTGTTCCCATCATTTCAATGTCTAGTTTTACCCTCCCACCTCCCACCACCCCCTCCCACCCACCTGGAGCAGCCCTAGTAAACCTTCCCGCTAAAGCGACTAGTACCTTCATTTCTATTCAGTCGACTCCAAGATCAACGAAACCATTCTCTCCGTTTAATCCTTTACTTTTTTCTTTCACTCACGTGTCTCCTATTAATCACTTAAACCCTCGATCATCTCTGGCTGTCCAATCTCTCAATACCTCCTATTACCTTATAGTCTTCTATCAAAAAATTTATCATAGTCCTCTCCAGGGACAGAAACCAGAGATCCCTTTTCGTTTCCTTATATCTTTTTTTTCTCTTAATTAAGTAGCATTTCGGTAAATCTATTCCGCATAGAGTTTAAAATTTCCAAATCCCTGCAGTACGCCCCTACTCATAGGTCTCCAATCGGGGAGGCAACCATCTGTTACAACTTTCTGGTTTCATCCTCAAACCAAAGGTCTCATCAAATTTACTACATCATTTTCAAAGCCGAGAGACCAAATCTTCCATGCAGGACTTTGTCAAATGCCTTGCTAAGATCCATGTATACAACATCCACTACCGTGCCCTCATCCACACTCCTGGTACCTTCCTTGACACGACTTAACACTTACGAAGAATTGCTGAGTATCCTTAATCAGCCATTATCTTTCCAAACACTCATACTCCTGGTCTGCTATAATACCTCCCAATAACCTTCTCTCTACTGATGTCAAGCTCAGAGGCCTATAATTTCTTGGATTATTTTAAAGCCGCTTTTATACAGCTGAACAGCATTGGCTATCATCCAGCCCTCTGGCCTAAGGATGATTTAAACATCTCTGCTAGGGATCCGGCAACTTCTTTCTCCCGTAGTATCCGAGTGAACACCTCTCCAGGCCCAGGGAATCTGTCCACCCTAATTTGCCTGAGGACAGCAGACACATCCTTCTCTGTAATCTGTATAGATTCTGTGAAAACGGTGTTTCTATAGACTCTGATTCTGTTTGCTGAGTAAATACAGATGTACAAAAATAATCATCCGTTTTGTCTCCACATATGGATTAGCTATACTTCCATTAAGATATTCCAGAGAACCCATTTTGACCCTGAATTCCCTTTGCTCTGATCATCCCTGTAGCATCCCTTAGGATTCTCCTTCAACTTGTCTGCTAAGGCAACAGCAGGCCTTCGATGACACTTCTGCTTTCATTCTGAAGTATTCTCTTCACTGACTTGCACCTACGTTAAAATGTCCGACTGGGATGGAATGGCATACTAGTTGAAAGTGATCACCAGTAAGGAATTGTGTCCTGATTACAAATGGGTGTCGGGAAAGGATTGATATCCCAATTTAAAATGGTTAGCAGGGTAGAAGTGACGCGTGGTTTTAAAATGGCACCCAGGATGGAATGGAGCACCTACCCTTTCAGGCTGTAGAGCTGGAGAGGTGTCATAACCAGGCCACATCAAAGGGAAGATGAGTAGCTGGCTGGCTTTCTGGGCAAACTGGCGTTGAGGGCCAAGCCTTCAGACTGGTCAGCATCGATCATCACCATCCCTGTCCTGGGGCACGGCGAGGGGAGAGAGGAGAGCAGTCAGAGATTAGGTAAGGTGCAGTGTGAAAAGAGAAGGGCAGGAGAGGGAGAAGATGACTAAAACAGTCATCACACATGTGTTCTCCATCTGCATACCTTCTACCCCACTCTCCCACTCCGTAAGCTCCGTCTGCACACTCCTGCACTTCTACCTCGCTTTCACTCCCTGCTCGAGCCCCTCGCACTATCCTGTCGCACTCCAACTCTCGTCCTGCACCCCTCTTTCAACCGCTGCATACCCCTCTGCACTTTCTCCCTCCCTCTCACTCCATTCTCTTCACTCTCTTTAATCCGCTCTCTCAGTACCTCTCTCTCCACTCCCCTATTCCATTTACCCCATCTACACCGCTCACAATTCAGTATACCTCTATCAAATCTCCTTTAGATCTTATTCTTTCCAAGGAATAAAAAACTAACCTCTTCCAACTTTCCGTTTTACCCAGGTACTACAAACGCACAAAAATCCTTTTAAATTTCACTGTACTATTTTAACCGTAGTTGCATATTTCCTATAGGTAGGGGAACAAAACTGCACACAATATTCCAAATTAGGCCACGCCAATGTGTAATATGACTTCAGCATAACATCCCATCTCCTATACTCAATAATATGATTTATCAAGGCCAGTGTGACAAAAGCTTATCTTACGACCCTATCTACCTATGCCGCCATTTTCGATTAATTCTGAACATGTAATCCTAAATCACTTTGTTTTACGGCACACCTCAGTGCCCTACTTTCTAATGTGTGAGACCTACCTTAGTTGGTCGAACCGAAGTGCAATACCCTACACTTGCTTGCGTTAATTTTACTTCTGCTATTTTTAGCAGATTTTCCCACCTAGTACAGATCCTGCTGAAAGTTCTGATGGTCTTCCTGGCTGTTGGCTGCACCTCCAATCTTAGTGTCATCGGCAAATATACAGATCCAAATTAACCACATTATCATCCAGATCTTTCCGATAGATAACAAACATGGATGCAACACCGATCCCTCTGGCTCTCCACTATACACGGGCCTCTCGTCAGGGAGGCAACCATTCAATAGCACTATCCGCCATCTCCCACAACTTCAATGTCCACTCCAATTTACCACCTCATCTTGAATGATGAGGATTTTATTGACAAACCTCCCACGTGGCAACTTGTTGAATGTCTTGATAAAGTATAGCTAAACAACGTACCCTGCCTTGTTTCCATCAACATTCCGAATAATATTATTCTTAACTTCTTCGAAACAATCTATAAGATTGCCAGGAATACACAAAGTTACACTTAATCAATTCTGTTTATTGAAATAATCACAAATTCGGTCTTTCCAATAACTTTCCCACCACTGATGTCAGGAGCACTGGCTTGTAATTACTTGGCTGAGTCTCTGAGCCGTTCGTAAGCGAACTCAAATCCTCTGGTACCTTACCTGTCGCTAAGCATAATTTAAATTACTTTGTTCACATTGGAATGTCGAACCAGTTCGATTTGATTTTATCAGAACGTCCACTCCTTATTCTGAGGAATCTGACTGCTTGTAGACAGACTTTTAGATCAGATTCTCACAGAAAAACAACCCTCACATTCCAGTTGCATTAAAGTGTGACGGCACGAAACCTCTATATGTTATTTGTTTCGTTGTTGTTTCAGGACCTGCTGAGATCCTCCAAAATTATCCACGCTGTTAGAATATTCTCAGAGAATAAATCAAACTAAAGTCATTTCGCATTTCGATATAATCAACCTGATTCTGTGTTATGAATCAGTGGTCAGGTAGTCATGGTCCCTTAGGAAAGAACAGCACAGAAACCGCCCCTTCGGCCGAGATATTTAAATTGCCTAAAACAGTCGGCATAGCCCTCCATACCCACACATCAAAAGTATCATTTTCTGATGATACAAAGATTGAAGGTGTAGTGGAGAGTGAGGAAGGATTTCAAAGCTTGCCGAGGGATTTGGACCAGCTGGAAAAATGGGCTGAAAAATGGCAGATGAAGTTTAATACAGACCAGTGTGAGGTATGGCACTTTTGAAGGACAAACCAAAGTAGAAAATACAAGGTAAATGGTAGGGCACTGAGGAGTGCTGTAGAACAGAGGGTCCGGGGAATACAGATACAAAGTTCCCTAAAAGTGG
Organism: Mobula birostris; assembly: GCF_030028105.1. Taxonomy (NCBI): domain Eukaryota; kingdom Metazoa; phylum Chordata; class Chondrichthyes; order Myliobatiformes; family Myliobatidae; genus Mobula; species Mobula birostris. The sequence goes on from NC_092382.1 coordinate 61,769,352, forward strand.
TGTCACAGATAGATATGGTCGTAAAGAGAGCTTCCGACCTTATCTCAAAGTCTTTTGTAATTCAAAGTATTGAGTATGAGAGTTGGAGTGTTCTGGTGAGGTTGTATAATGCATTGGTAAGGCCAGGTTTAGAGTATTGTTTGCAGTTTTGGTCACCAAATTACAGGAAGGATATTACTAAGGTTGAAAGAGTGCAGAAAAGGTTTACACGGATGTTGCCGGGACTTGAGAACCTGAGCTACTGAGAAAGGTTGAATTGGTTAGGACTTTATTCCCTGGAGCGTAGAAGAAAGAGGGGATAGAGGTATATAAAATTAAGATGGGTGTAGATATAGAGAGTAATGGAAGCAGTCTCATTTTAATTTTCTACGCATCAGGGATTGAAGTCAAAACTCATTATCGATTTCCTTGTATCTCAGGTCCACCTGTCGGGCCAAAGTCCTTGTAAATTTTCTCTGCGCCCTTTTCAACGTATTTACGAACATATTCCCTGTAGGAAGTTTACCATACTGCATAGTAATTCATGTGTGGCCTAGCCATGTCTTGTCCAACTTGAAGATGACGTTTTATCACCTGTATTCTGTACTTTGATTTATGATGGATAATATGTCAACAGCTTCCTTTACGGCAGCATTACCCTTAAACTATTTGTTCCCAGCTGCTCTATATTCGACCACACACCATGATTCTATTCCTCTCTGTCTATCATTCTCCCTGTCTTGGCAGCATCCACAAATTTCCTGATGCAATTTAGCACATTATCATCCAGATCGTTGATACAGATGTAAATAGCAAAGGAACCAGCTCCGGTCTGTGCAGTTCTCCGCTTTTCACAGGTATCCAGTTAGAGAGGCAACCATCTGCTACCAATATCTGGTTCCTTTCAGAAAGCAAATGTCTCATAAATTTATTACCTCATTTTCATAGCAGAATGATTGAACATTGCGAGAAACTGTCAAATGTCTTGCAAAATTCCACGTCGATAGCAGCCTATATTTTTTCTTCAACAACATTCCTGGTAACTTCTTTGACACGATTTGCCACAAACAAAGCTAAGTGGACTATCGTTAATCAGTCAATATCTAAAAAGAAACTCGTGTATCCGGCCCATTAAAATGCCTTCCAATAACTTTCCCACCAATGATGTCAGGCTCACAAGACAATAAATGTATAGATTATTTTTAGAGCATTTCTTAAACAAACGGAACAACATTTGCCACCCTCCAGTTATCTTGTTTAAGAATGATGTAAATATCTCTGCGAGGGTTCCTGCAAGTTTTTCCTTTCGCGAGGTCCGAAGGAACACCTTGTCAGGTTCGGGTGATTTATACACTCTAATGTGCCTCATCCAAACGTCTCCACCTTTGTAATCTGTATAGAGTCCGGGAAGTTGATTCAATTTTGTTTTACATCGATAAGCTGCATCCGACTCCTAAATAAATACAGATGCAAAAGAATTAGCGCTTTTGGCACCACATTCGGATTTGCTATTGTCCAATTCTCACCTTCCAGTGGTCTAATTATGTCTCTTGAAATCCTTTTGCTCTGAAACTATGTGCAGCATTCCTTACGATTGAACTAGGGCAAAATCATCCTTTCTTGACTCTTCTGCTCTCTTTCTAATGTGTTCTCTTGCATTCCCTGCACTAGATAAGCACCTCATTGCACCTGTAATTCATCTCCTGTTTATTCTTCACTTCAGCCTCCATATCACTTGAAATTCCAAGTTCTCAACAACTGTTAGGTTTACTCTTTATTGTGACAGGTCCGTACAAACTTTGTTCTCTCAAAATTTTACTTTTGAAGAACTCCCACCTACCACGTACACCTTTGACAGAAAACGGCCTGTCCCAGTCGACACTTGCAAAACCGTTTCTGACACCAGCAAGATTGGAATATGTCCAATCTAAATCGCAATCCAAGAACAAGGCCTGTTTTTTGCTGAGATACTTTCAAACTAATGGCCTGCGGACTACTGGATACAAAGTGTTCCGCTAGAAAAAGTTCTGCCACCTGCCCTGTCTGGTTCATTAAATGCAGATCAAGTATTATCCAGTTGTTCATTTGGGACTTTTATCTGGTGCTTAAAAAAAAAAACTATCCACAATGTATTTCACAACCAATATTCCATCTAGTTCTTTTACACTATGGAAGTCGCAGTCAAAAATTGGAAAGTTAAAATCAGCTGTTATCACAACCTATGTTTCCTGCAATTTTCTGCATTTTCTGTTCAAATGTGATCCTCTAAATCCATCGGACTGATGGGTGTTATGTAGTGCCCTACAATCTCATTTAATGCGTCCCCCTCTGCTTCTTAATGGTTAAATATAGTAGTTACAGGAGCCCTGGGCTCAGCTGGCTTTCATGCAATGCTTTTTGTATTGGAATATCTGCAGCTGAGCACAGTTGTCGACCCATGCTGAACCTTTTCACTCCTGACTTTGACTATCGTCATAACAACATCTGTCTCTACAATCTCTCCACTCTCTGCTCTGGAGCAGTCCTGTTCCCGCAAGGATATCAGTCCCCTTTCAGTTCAGGTGCAAACCACCTTCCTGAGAACATACTCCAAGTTCAACATAATGACTCCCATAGGTTAGTCCTCTATTTTGCTTTCACTCATGCATGTCTGAAATATCGCTAATGTCTCAGCACCGAACACCAGGCTCGAAGCATTATCTGTGTGAAAAAAAAGGTTACATCTCACAGCGCGCTATAACTTCCTCCGATTATCTTAATGTTATGCCCCTCCTATTAGCCACTTACTCCCAAGATAATGTCTTGCTGCACAATCCCTCAATACCGCTTACACCTTATACTCTTCTATCATGAAATCTGCCATATTCCTTCGCACAAAATCCAAAATCCAGAGAACCCTCAACGTTTCCTCATTAGACTTGATCTCTTACCTGAGTAGCATCTCGGTAAATCTATTCTGCATTGTCTTTAAAACTTCCAAGTCCTCCTCTAATTGATGCAGAATTAGGAAATTTGGACCATCCTGCTCCAAAATTCCATCATGACTGATTTACCATTCCCACAACTCCAGTCTGCCAGCTTCTTCCCGTCCCTTTGGATGTCCTGTCTAATCAGATCCTATTTACCCCTGCTTTAAACACTATACAAGTTGGCTTTCCCAGCGGTTAATGCCCCTCCCATGTGTGAATACTGAAGCAAATTATACATTACTGACAGCTGCTGCTCCCCTGTTACTCCAGCACGTTCCCGGTTTTATCTATGATCAGTCCTCCCTATTCTCATGTGCGTCTATAACTCCTGATTGTTTCCTTCATCCTACTCAGCAACGCCTTCTACTATTCCCTTCGCGCAATATTAGGTCCATTTCCAGCTCCCTTCCCAGATGCCTTGTAATACTCGAGCCTTCTCTGACCCTTGCTTTGTAAAGCACGCTTCCGTCTTCCTCTTGAGTAGGGTTTTCATATTAATTATGAGCCATGTCTCCATATCCTATCATTCCTTTCCTTCTCCATTGAGTCAAATCTATGAAAAGCCCAATACAAGTTCTCCATTAACAATCTCTATATTAATTAAGTGCATTTCCCCGTACATCTGTTCCCAATTTATGATCTCACGATCTTACGCAATCGCATAGTTCCTTCCCTCCCCAAATTCAATATTTTCCCATTCTTCTGCACATCTCCTTACGCGTCAAAGGTAAACGTTAAGAAGTTATTAATGCTTTTTTTTTTTGAATTGCGCATCCTCTGAGTGTTTTCGCACCAGGTCTGACACTTTCTCTGGTACAATAACCAATATGATCACTGAGGGGCAGTGGAGTAGTAGTGGCGGTGAGATGCCTGTCGAGTACTCCCAAAGATATCTGTTCGTTTTCTGTTATGGCTGTTCATGTTCGTTTAAGATAACAATAATTTATACAAATATGTTGTTCAAATGAGAAGGAAGTTTCCAAAGAACATAATGATACTTCACCACAGATTGAGAAACACAAGAGATATGAGACAGATGCTTTTATGATTTCTGTGCGACGTGAGGAGATGAGTGCCGTATTTTCCTCCTTCCAATGGGTCCATTACAGCAATGAGAAAATCTGTCACTGTCCTACAGGGCCATCATAGACCTCGCTGGTGTTATCAGTGCTTTCCTTGACGTGCCACCGGCAACATAGAAAATGTCATTGCTTGTCCAGTTCCATCAATACTGCAATGTAATTATCACAATTTATTCGGTCACCCGGTCTCTCGCACAGAGAATACCACTTCTTATTCAGAACATTCTCTCAGTATACTGGTAATTCCATTGCTACTCGAGTCTCACGATGGACAAACTTTAAACTACATATAAAACCGTGACCCATAAAACGATAGCAATATCGCTGACCGACCCTCTTTCTTTGTCTGTTTAAGTCTACGAAATACACACTCTGCTCCCGTCAATCCCGTGAGATGGCTCTGCCACCCCAAACCCTGGTTTGTGTGGGTGCGGTGTAATTTGCTACGCTGCTGTATATCAGTACCAAGAAATAACAGTCAACACACGGCATGTGATTAAAGGAATCATATTTACTTAATGTTACTTAACTAAAGGGTCATTAAAGAAATGAAATAAAGAAAGGAAAAGGGCGTATTATAATTACCAGTCAAATGTGAACACGTTGGAGTTCATCTTGAACTTTTCTGTCACTCACGCGCTGGACTTCGGTCTGCGTGGAAGCTCTCACCACCTTCCGATCGTCGCTTGCAATCCATTTCGAGCAAATGGTCTCCCACCGGGTCCTAGCCGACACTGGTTCTCCCCTGCGTCTACTCTCTTCGTCTCCCGCCGAACAAAAGGCCCCGGCTCACAACGGCGTCAGTACACAACAGAAAAGCACACCCCTCTCATTGGACGGCTCACATTACGACGCATCGGAAATCTCCAGCTATAAATTAAACGAATGTTGCCTTACAGTTATATAAGGAAGTTAACAAAGCTTATGCGGTATTAACTTTCATAAGTCGAGAGATAGCATTTGGGAGTCCCGACGTAATGATGCAGATCTGTAAAACACTGATTAGGCCACACTTGGAGTACTGCGTCCAGTTCTGGTCGCCTCACTATAGGAAGGATGTGGAAGCATTGGAAAGGGTACAGAGGAGATTTACCAGGATGCTGCCTGGTTTAGAGAGTATGGATTATGATCATAGATTAAGGGAGCTAGGGCTATACACTTTGGAGAGAAAGAGGATGAGAGGAGACATGATAGAGGTGTACAAGATATTAAGGGGCGCAAATACAGTGTGCAGACAGCACCTCTTTCCTAGGGCACCACTGCTCAATACAAGAGGACATGGCTTTCTGGTAAGGGGTTGGAATTTCAAGGGGGATATTAGAGGAAGATTTCTCACTCAGAGAGGGTTGGTGCGTGGAATGCACTGCCTGAGTCAGTGGTGGAGGCAGATACTATCGGGAAATTTAAAAGACTACTGGACAGGTACATGGAGGAATTTAAGGTGGGGTGTGGGGTTACATGGGAAGCAGGGTTTAAGGGTCGGCACAACATTGCGGGCCGAATGGCCTGTACTGTCTGTATTATTCTATGTTCTATAAACACGGCTTCTCCATATAGACCATTACAATACCAATAAAGACTTCTTCCAGGGCTTGACACACAACTTTATAAAAATGCTCGTCAGCACATCACACTGCCAGTGATAATGCCCAGTCATAACCCACCACACTGTCACTGGTTGTCAGAAAATATTGGCCATATGTTTACTTCTTAGTGCTCGCCATTTGTAGCGAATAAAACCGTCACAACTGACATACTGCAGAATCACTATCACAAATGTGCTGTTATCAATGATATTTAAAGCGCCCTGCACAGGGGGATATGTCTGAAGTGATGTGGACTGGACTTCCTTTCAACATAACGTTATGGGGACTTGCTTATACCTGATAAACATTTCAGAGGAGATATTTACCAACGAATGATTAAGATGACAGTGAAACATGATGGTACAGTATTCGCCCTGGTCTTTTGTACTTATTTGTGGATTGATATCACAGGTGACCCAGCGGAAAATGAGAAACCTTCAGGCTTTTTTTTTTTTGTCATCGCATTGGGCCGGATTTACATTCCGAGTCACTGGCCCATTTTGTTTTTCTTATATGTAAAAGCAATTCTGAGTCATTTATTTGTAAACCTTGGTGCACTCTTTTGTTTCGAAGATGAAATATAAGTCATTGTTTCAAAATATTAGTGTGACCTATAATTCTCTGGTTGATTTGTGAGACTTTCCAACATCCTACGCTCTATACCTCTCACTTACCCGTGCACTGTACCTCCTATTCCCCCTCTCTCACAATTTCGCTCTGTCTGTACTGTCTATATCTCTTTATCTCACCCCTCTCCTCTCTCTCTCCACTCTGCACACTCTCGATCCCTCTTCTTGCCCACATATTCATCCACCTTCAGCTTCCCTATCTGCACCTTTCACACACACCGTGCCCCATCCCCTCTCCATGCTCACCCATGCACTCTCCTTCTGCCTCTTCCTCCCCGTCACCCGCACTCCCCATCGCACTCTCAGCCGCACATCAACATCAGTTAAAAGGTGGCAAAGGTTAAGGATGATACGGTCTGATTTGTTCAAGTGGCAAAAAAAATGTTTTAAAACAACTGCGGATGATTGGATTAGGGTTAAAAATAACTATGCAGCTTCTGGCCCCTGGTCACCTTCTTTAGACTGTTAAAGGTTCTATCGGTCTTCACTTTAGTAGAAATGGTTTAATGTATTAAAGACACAGTATTCACAACTGAACAAGGGTGACGGTGGATTTGATTTCAGCAGAACGATATTTGCGTGTCCAGGCAGCTGACTGCACAGAGACACTGAGCTGCGAATCTCACAGAACAACAACCAAAACCTTCCTAATCAATCAATGTTGCTTCTTCATTTCTAATTTCTCTGAAGGGTCTCAGCTCGAAAAGTCGAATTTTTATTCAATTCCATAGACTTTGCCTGACCTGCTGAGTTCCTCCATCATTTTGTGTATTACAATAGCTATGGATGATCGGCGAGAGGGAATGTGTGGGATCAACAAGTGGGCAGTTTGAGTGGACTTCACAACATAAGCACACTGTTAAAGTATTTTGGGAGAATTCAGCTGTGAAGAATTTAACTTATGATATTTATTTGACATTAATCCAGATATCCGTGTTATCAATCAATGATGAATGAGTCAGCGAGTTGTAGAACAGTATAATATGGAAAGAGGCCCTTCAGTCCCGCCTTCCAACTGCAAACTGCTTCATGTTGCCCTTAAACCTTCCACCATTAACACATGACTCTAATTGTTAGTGCATCCAAACTCAGTGGAAATTCCAACCTGCATTTATCTTAGCAGATTTGTAAGGAGATAGTAGATATTTGGAGTAAACACAAGGTTGTGATTGTGGGAGATTTTAATTTTCCAAACATAGACTGGGAAGCCCATACTGTAAAAGTATTGTAAAAGGGCTGGACGGTTTGGAGTTTGTAAAATGTGTGCAGGATCTTTCTTTTGCAGCCATACATAGAGGTACCAACCAGAGAAGGAGAAGTGTTGAATCTCCTGTTAGGGAATGAGATAAGGCAGATGCTGGAGGTTTGTGTTGGGGAGCACTTCGGGTCCAGTGATCGCAATGCCATTAGTTTCAATATAATTATGGAGAAGGATAGGTCTGGACCCAGGGTTGATATTTTTGATTGCAGAAAGACTAACTTTGAGGAGATGCGAAAGGATTTAGAAGGAGTGGATTGGGACAAATTGTTTTATGGGAGGGATGTAATAGAGTAATGGAAGTCATTTAAAGGTGCAATTCTGAGGGTACAGAATCTTTACGCTCCTGTTATGTTGAAAGGAAAGGTTAAGCGTTTGAGACAGCCGTGTTTTTCAAGGGATATTGGAAACACGGTTCGGAAAAAGAGAGATATCTACAATAAATATAGGCAGCATGGAGTAAATGAGGTGCTGCAGAAATATAAAGAATGTAAAAAGAATCTTAAGAAAGAAATTAGAAAAGCTAAAAGAAGATATGAGGTTGCTTTGGCAAGTAAGGTGAAAATAAAACCAAAGGGTTTCTACAGTTGTATTAATAGGAAAAGGATAGTGGGGGATTAAGTTGGTCCCTTAGAGAATCAGAGTGGACAGCTATGTGTGGAGCCAGAAGAGATTTGGGCCATGCAAAACAATTTCTTTTCCTCGGTATTCACTGGGGAGAAGAATATTGACTTGTGTAAGATAAGGGAAACAGGTAGGGAAGTTATGGAAACTATGATGATTAAAGCAGAGGAAGTACTGGAGCGTTTAAGGAATACCAAAAGTGGATAAGTCTCCGGGTCCTGACAGGATATTTCCTAGGTCCTTGAGAGTAGTTAGTGTGGAAATAGCAGGGGCTCTGACAGAAATATTTCAAATGTCATTAGAAACGGAGATGGTGCCAGAGGATTGTCGTATTGCTCATGCTGTTCCATTGTTTAAAAAGGGTTCCAAGAATAAACCTAGCAATTATCAGGCTGTGAGTTTGACGTCAGTTGTGGGTAAATTGATGGAAAGTATTCTTAGAGATGGTATATATAATTATCTGGATAGACAACGTCTGATTAGGAGTAGACAACATGGATTTGTGGGTGGAAGGCCATGTTTGACAAATCTCTTTTTTTAAATTATTTTTTTGAAGACGTTGCTAGGAAAGTTGACGAGGGTAAAGCAGTGGATGTTGTCTATATGGACTTCAGTAAGGCTTTTGACAAGGTTCCACATGGACTGTTAGTTGGGAAGGTTCAATCATTAGGTAATTATATTGAAGAAGTAAAATGGATTCAGCAGTTTCTGGATGGGAGACGCCAGACTGTAGTGGTGAATAACTGTTTGTCAGATTGGAGTCCGGTGATGAGTGGTGTGCCTCAGGAATCTGTACTGGGTACAACGTTGATTGTCGTATACATTAATGATCTGGATGATGGGGTAGTAAATTGGATTAGTAACTATGCCGATGTTACTAAGATAGGTGGAGCTGTGGAAAATGAAGTTGTGTTTCAAAGCTTGCAGACAGATTTAGGCCAGTTAGAAGAGTGGGCTGAAAAATGGCAGACACAGTTTAATGCTAATAATTGTGAGGTGCTACATTATGGTAGGACTAATCAAAATAGGACACACACGGTAAATGATAGGGCATTGAAGAATACAGTATAACAGGGGGATCTAGAAATGATGGTGTATACTTCCCTGAAGGTAGAATCTCATGTGGAGAGGGTGGTGAAGAAAGCTTTTGGTATGCTGGCCTTTATAAATCAGAGCATTAAGTATAGGAGTTGGGTTGTAATGTTGAAATTGTAGAACGCATTGGGAAGGCCAAATTTGGAGGATTGTGTACAGTTCTGGTCACCGAATTATAGGAAAGGTGTCAACAAAATAGAGAGAGTACAGAGAAGATTTACTAGAATGTTACCTGGGTTTCATCACCTAAGTTACAGAGAGAGTTTGAACAAGTTGGGTCTTTATTCTTTGGAGCGTAGAAGTTTGAGGGAGGTCTTGATAGAGGTATTTAAAATTATGAGGGGGGCAGATAGAGTTGAAGTGGATAGGCTTTTTCCATTGAGAGTGGGGGAGATTCAAACAAGATTTGAGATTTAAAGGGCAAAAGTTCAGGGGTAACATAAGGGGGAACGTCTTTACTCAGAGCGTGGTAGCTGTGTGAAACGAACTTCCAGCAGAAGTGGTTGAGGCAGATTCGATGATGTCATTTAAAGTTAAATTGGATAGATATATGGACAGGAAAGGAAAGGAGGGTTATAGGCTGAGTGCAGGTCGGTGGGACTAGGTGAGAGTAAGAGTTCGGCACGGACTAGAAGGGCCGACATGGCCTGTTTCCGTGCTGTAATTGTTGTATGTTTATATGGTTATATCTATACCCCCATAATTTTGTGCACCACTCTCAAAGCTTCGCTCAGTGCTCTAAGTTCCAAGGAATGAAGTCCAATACTCTGTAATGTTACCTTATCAGTCAGGTCGTCCATACCAGGCAACCTCTTGGTAGTTTTTCTCTGTACTCTTACTCTGTATCCTTTCCTGTAGGTAGGCAACCAAAACTACACACAGTACTCCAAATTCAGCCTCAGCAATGCCTTATACTACACCAACAAAAATCCCATTTCCTGTGCTCAATGTATTGATTTATGTAGGCCAATGTTCGAAAAACAATGCAATCTCAGTAAAGTCAGAAATAATCCTGCAAAGTTATTTCCGGTCGTATACCCAATAACGCTTGGGTTATATACATTGTATCTCTGACCTTCTTCACTGCCTACAACATTTCAAACTCTCCCTCACCACCTCAGCTCTTCACCATTACCGCCTCTTCGACCGAGGTGAGTGACCTCCTTTCTAACATTGGACTCCATCTGACCGGTTGCTTCTCCCAAGCTGAATCCACAGAACGTGTCCATCGCTGCTCGAATCTCATCGGATTCTCTGAGGCCCAGTGCAGTTTATTGCCAACTATGCAATTTCGGGGAGGTCAAATACTGCTCAGAATATAAATTCGACAATTACTGTGTAATTAATAAAATATGAGCCTACATGATGTTTCATTAAGCTTGGAAATGTTGCTTTCTGTCCCTTAGGCGAATTGTAGACTCCGATTAGGAATAGGTCAGACACCGTGGGAGGTAAGTGCGGAAATTGGTGGGGCCGCAGCGGATACAATTAAATTCTTTGGTCCCTTACAATATCTTTTAATAACTTTCCCACGACTGATAGCAAGCTCAGAGGGCTGAAATTTCACAGATTAATTTAGAATCTATCTTAAGCAACAGAAGAACGCTGGGCTCTCCTCGAGTCCGCTGGTTTAAGCACGCAGACTGCGGACCCGAACTGCTTTTCTTTTGCACATTTACTTTAAAGCTAATGTCCTTCGGGCTACTGGATGCAACGTGTTCCCCTATACAAAATGGTGCCACCTGGCCTTCCTCCTTCCCTGAATGCAAATCAATATCGCACACTCCCTCATTTGGGACTTTTATCTACTGATTAAGAAAACATTCCAGAAAATAGATGACAACGTCTATTCCACCTTGTCCCAGTCCCAGTCAAAACCTGGAAATTTAACCCTAGCTCCTATAACAAACTGACGTTTGCTGAAATTCTGAGCAATTTCTCTTCACATTTGTTCCTCTGACTCCCACGGACACTTGGCTGGGCTGTAATGCCGTGTAATACATCTATGATACTTCATCGCTCCAAAGCCAAAGCCCCTTTAACATGGCCATACCTGTCGTATTACTACGTTCCACATTGAACGCCTCACTAGGTGAGTTCTCTAATCCACCCTGATGTGACACCTTCCTTAACTAGTAACGCCATCCCTCCTCATTTATTCCTTCCCCCTCTGCTTCATCTTAAACAGCGGAGCGGTGGAATACTGCGCTGCCAGTCCGGCTCATACTGCAACCATCCCACTAATGGCGATAATATAGTAAATCCACGTGCTCATTCATGCCATGGTCTCATCCGCCTTTTAATACAATACTTCTTACATTGAGGTATCTGCAGCTGAGTACATGACTCGCACCATGATCAACAATTAAATTCCTGACACGAGAAATTCTGCAGATGCTGGAAATTCTAGCAACACACATCAAAGTTCACCAGAAACGTTGATGCATGTAAATTAAATTCCTGATTCTGTCTGAGGCCTTAGCATCTGTCTCCACAATCTACTCACTTTCTGTTCTGCGGCAGCCTTGTTATTATCGCTTGCAAGTCTGGATTTACCCTTCCCCCTCCCATCACCAATTCCCCCACCCACCCCACCTCGAGCAGCACTCGCAAGCCTTCCGGCTAGGATATTAATAGTCTTCAGTTCACGTGCATACGAACTTCCTTTCAGCCGACTCCAAAATCAACCAAACGACTCCCTCAGCTTAATGCTGTATGTTTTTTTCTTTCTCTCACATGTCTTTGAAATGTCCCTAATGTCTCAGCACCGAACACCAGCCCTGGCAGCCTGTTCCAGGACCGCAGCATTCTCTGTGTAACAAAATGTTGCTTCTCGCATCCAGACTATAATCTCTTCCGATTCTTTTAATGTTATGCCCTTCGTATTAGCCACTTACGTCCTCGACAATGTCTAGCTGTCCAATATCCCAAAATCTCTTATCACTTATCACTCTTCTATCAAGCAATATGTCATAATCCTTCCTACCAGATCCATAAACAGAGATCCATCAACGTTTTCTTAAAAGGTTTTTTGTCATACCTGAATAGCATCTCGGAAAATCTGTTCTGCGTCAACTTTAAACGCTCCAAATACTCCTATAATTGCAGCAGAATGAGGCCATTTCCGCCACTCTGCCCCGCCGTTCCATCATGGCTGAATTACTATTCCTCGTAATTCCATGCTGCTGCCTTCTTGCCGTAACCTTTGAACTCCTGACTGATCAAGAACATACGAACTTTCGCTTTCAAAACTAAATCCAATAACTTCGATTCCACAGTTGGCTGAAAATAAATGATAAGAGATTTACCACTCTCTGGCTATAATCATAATAATCATAAATTAATTAATCAATTAATAAATGAATAAATCACAATCATCTCTGTCCATCTGCGATTCTCCAGACGAGTTACACATTATTTGCAATTTTTGGCACTGCCAGTAGTTGGGTTTGCAGGTAGGCAGATAAAGAGTGAGAGGGAAATGAGAATGCGGAAATGTGAAATGGAAGGGGGCAGTATCGGAAGTTCAAGATATCTGATATATCAAGGTATTCCGTCTGGGTAGACTCTAAACCATTAGTTCAGAAGCTACCCAGACGAAATGTAAGTTGTTGTTTCATGAACGTGAGTGTGGCCTCATTGCTTCAATATCCAGCACAGAAATGTGCAGCTTTCCACTAGACACAGGCCTCCAATTAGAAAGGCAACCATTTTCCTTCACTCTCTGTCTCCTGCCCCTACACCAATGTCTACTCCAATGTTATACCTCATCTTGAAATTAAAGCTCACGGATTTTCCTGACAAATCTCCGATGCGGGACTTTGATAAATTCTCCTGATAAAGTCAACTTAGCCATCATCCAATACAGTTCGTTTGTCGACTTTCCTGGGGAAAAAAAATCGTTACTTCCTCGGGAAACTCTATAACATAGTGTTGGATATACCATACCGTGACTAGCCCTAGTCAGTCCCGTCTATTAAAATACTGATACATACGGTGCTTGCAAACTTTACTACTACTGATGTCACGAGTAGGGACCTGTGGTTCCACAGATGATTTCTGAGCCTTTCCCACATTCCTCGCTCTATCCCTCTCACTAACCCGTGCACTCTACCTTCGACTCCCTCTCTCTTACACTACCCCTCTCTGCCCTCTGTAAAGCTCTTTTTCGCTACCTCTCTCCCCTCAGTCCAGCTCGCCACTCTACCCTCTTTCTCCATCTTGAGCTTCCCTTTCTCCAACTTTCGCAAACACCCTGCCCTTTTCCCTCTCCCTGCTCACCCACTCACTCTCTTTCCGTCTCATTATAGCACTTTCCCTCACTCTCCCTCTTAAAGTCACCATTACATCCGCATTAAACATGTTGGTCGGAAAAGGTTAGGAATGCAATGGGCTGAGTAATTTAAATTAATTTTTAAAATATTTCTTTAAACAAATGCCGTTGAATGAAGTCTGAGTGTAAAATAAGTGCAAGTTCTGACCCTGGTAGTTTTCCTTATACGGTTAAAGTTTCCATCACTCTTTTCTGAAGCAGAATTGGTTAAAAAGAATTGGTTAAATGCAATATTCAGGTCATATCGTTCACACCTGAATGAGAGTGAAATTGCATTTCATTTCAGCAGAAAGGCCAGCCCCTATTATGAGGAAACTGTGGGGTCAGGCAACTGATTAGACAGGGACATTGATCTCCGAATCTCACAGAACAAGAACCCAAACCTTCCTAATCAATCAATAATCTGGACTCTTTCTGCTTGATTTCGAATTTCTCTGAGGGCGTCGGCCCGAAAGGTCGAATTCTTGATCCATTCCACAGATTTGCCTGAGTTTCTCGGGCATTGTTTTGCGTTACCATAGTTACGAAAGATTGGCGAAATGGAGTAATGAAGCAGTAAGTAGTTTGAAACGGCATCAAAACATAACCACGGTGTTAGAATATTTTTTGGAGAACTAAGCTGTGAACAGTCTAACTTCTGAAATTTATATTGGATCTTAGTTTAATCATCCGTTTGTGTGTGTTACGAATCAATTATTAAGGAGTTAGTGAGTCATGGAAATGTACAGTATGGAAACAAGCCCTTCGACCCATGGCTCTCATCTGCAAACTCCCATCCACCTGTACAGAGGCCCCCACTATCCAACATTCCCTTCAAGTTTGAAATGTAGCCCGCATGCACCACTTGCCGCGGAAGCATTTTTTTACACTCTCATAATCCTCTGAATGAAGAAGTGTTCATTTGTAATACCCTTAAACTTTTCTGACTCGGCTGGTGGCGTAGTGGCATTAGTCGAAAGGTCCCGAGTTCGAATCCAGCCGGCTCCCCCGCGCGCTTTCCATCCTTGCCGGGTTATGAGCTGGTGATATCTTTGGAATTTCACCCGGCAGAGGGCAATTGCAAACCACTACTGTCAATTGCCTCGTACGCGGTTCCCCACTACGTCAGAAGGGCGTGGAGGGAAATTGTCCACTAACCGGAAAAACTCCGGATGCGAGGTAACTTTCCTTTTCCTATCCTTTTCACCTTCCACCCTTAAGACATGACCTCTGATTGTAAGTCCACCCAAACACACTGAAAATACCTACTTGCATTTACCCTATCACTATCCCTCATCTTTGTGTGTACCTCTAACAAATATTCCTGTGTGTTTTTATTTCTAAGGAATAAAGTCCGATTCTATTCAATCTCATCTTATAACTCATGTCTTCCATACCAGACAACGTCCAGTTAAGTTTTCTCTGTACTATTACTCTGTAGCCTTCCCTGTAGGTAGATGACCACAATTGCACACAATACTCCGAATTCGGCCTGAACAATGCCTCAAACAAGCTCAACATGTTTCCCATCTCTTGTACTCAAAAGTATTAATTTATGACAGCCAATGTGCCAAAATCAATGCATTCTCAGTAATGTCCTGAATAATTCAGCAAAGTTATTTCCACTTGTGTACCCAGTGGCGTTTGGAATATATGTTGTACCTTTCACCTCGCTCAGTAGCTACCTCATGTCAAAACCTCCCTCGCCGCCTCAGCCCTCCACTATTTCTGCTTCTTCTGCAGAAGTGGGTGACTTCATTTCCAGCAATGGACTCCATCTGGTTTGTTGCTTCGCCCCAACCTGAACCCCCGCAACGTGTCCATCAATACTTAAATCTTATTGGATTTGTGAGGCCCAGTCGAATTTATTGCCAACCGCGCAAATTGGGGGTGAAACTGTCCTTTCAAATAACGCTCAGAACATTAATTCGACAAAAAAACAGAGATGCCTCAACGTTTCCTCATAAGACTTATTGTCTTACCTGAGAGGTATGTCGGTAAATCTATTCTGCATCGTGTTTAAACTTTCCACATCATCCTGTAATTGGAGCAGAATTCGGCCATTCGGACCATTCTGCTCCAAAATTCAATCGTGGCTGATATACTATTCCTAGCAACTCCATCCGGGTGCCTCCGTCCTATAACCTTTGATGTCCTAACTAATCAGAAACATATTAACCTTCGCTTTAATAACTATACCCAATAGCATAGCTGCACAGCCGGCTGGAAAATTAGTAACAGTGATTTACCATTCTCTAAGCTGAAAATAAATAGATTTAAAAAATCTTCATATCTGTCGTTCCTTCGATTCTCCACACGAGTTATGCTTTATTTCCGATTTCTGGCAATGCAAGCAGTTGGGGTTTCAGGTAAGCAGGCAGGAAGAGAAAGGAGAAATGAAAATTAGGAATGTTGCAGTTAACGGGGGCATTACCGAATTTTTGAGATATCGATGCTCACACCATCAGGTGGGAGGCTAATCAGACGGAATGTAAGTTTGTGTTCCAGCGACATGAGTGTCTTTTGATTGCTTCCATATCCAGCACCAACACGTGCGTCTCTCTTCTCGTCACAGGCCTCCACTTAGTAAGGCAACAATCTGCCACCACTCTCTGCCTCGTCCCAGTACGCCAATGTCCACCCCAAAGTATTACCTCATCTTGAATGAAAAGCTAATGGATTTTGTTGATGAATCTGTTATGCCGGATTTTCATAAAATCTGTTGATAAAATCCATGAAAACCTCATTCACTGCATTACCTTCATCAACTCTCCTTGAAATTTACCTCGTGACTGCACGAAAAAATTGCCTAGAATACACAAAGCCATGCTGACTATCCTAGTCAGTCCTCTCTATTAAAATACTCACACATACGGTGCTTTCCCACTTTCCCACTGCTGATATCAGGAGCACAGGCCTAAACTCCCTGGCTGATTTGTGAGACTTTCCCACAACCCTCGCTCTAACCATTTCACTGTCCCGTGCACTCAATCATCCACTGCCTGTCTCCTATACTTCCCCTCTCTCTGCCATCTCGATCTCTCTTTTCCTCTGCCTCTCTCATCTCAGTCCAGCTCTGCACTTTCCCACACGCTCTTCCATCTTGAGCTTCCCTTCCTCCACCTTCCATAGACACCCTGTCGTTTCCCTGCTCCCTGCTCTCCCATTCTCTCTCCTTCTGACTCCTTTTCCCTCCGCCCTCACTCCCTCACTCTGAACTTCAACCTCACAACAAGATTTAAAATATTGCTGGCGAAATGTTAGGAATGCAATGGGCTGATTTATTTAAATAATCGTTGAAATATTTCTTTAAACAACTGCAGATGATTTGAGTCTGAGTTAAAATAAAGTGCAGGCTCTGACCCCTGTTAATTTTCTTTATAAGTTTAAATTTTCTGTCTCTCTTCCCTGCAGCAGAAATGGTTAAATGCAATATTAAAGACAAATTGTTCACACCTGAATAAGAGTGAAACTGCACTCCATTTCAGCAGAACGGCCTCTCCCTATTCTCAGGTATGTGAGGGCGAGGTAGCTGATCATGCAGAGATACTGAGCTCCGAATCTCACACAACAACTCAAATCTTCCTAATCAATCAATAGTCTGGATTCTCCCTGCTTTATTTCTCATTTCTCTGAAGGGCGTCGGCCCGAAAGGTCGAATTCTTGTTCAATTCCATAGATCTTGCCAAACCGGCTGAGTTCTTCTAGCATTGATTTGTGTTACCATTGTTACGAGCGGTCGGCAAAAGGGAGTGTGCAGATGCAGTAGGCAGGTTGAAACGACTTCAATAACCTTCCTTATCAATCAATTACCTGGCCTCTTCTTCCCTCCTTTGCAGTTCCACTGAAGAGTGTCGGCCCGAAAGGTCGAATTCTTCTTCAATTCCATAGACTTTGCCTGAGATGCTGAGTTCGTCCGGCATTTGGTGTATTACTGTAGGTACGAAAGATTGGCGAAAGACAGTTTGCGGGAGCAGTGGGCGGGCAGTTTGAAACAACTTCCAAACACAAGCACGCTGTCAGACTATATTTGGAGATTTAACCTGTGAACAATTGAACTTCTGATATTTATTTTGGATCTTATTTTATTCAAACAGTTGTCTGTATTGTAAATCAATGAGTAAGGAGTTATAGATTCAAAGGAAAGTACAGAATGGAAGCAGGACCTTCGGCACAGTCCTCGCAATGCAGACTTCCATCCACCTGCACCCGGGCCATAGTTACCCATAGCACCACTATCCAAAATTATCTAAAAATTTCAGATCCAACTCGCATGCACCATTTGTGCCGGCAGCAGCATTTACACTCTCACATTCCTCTGAATGAAGAAGAGTTCCCTCGTAATCCTCTTAAACTTTTCACATTCCACCCTTAACCCATGATCTCTGATGGCATGTCCACACAAACTCAATGCAAAGTGTCTGCTTGCATTTACCCCAACTCTACCCCGCATCTTTGTTGTCTACATCTAACATTCGTCCCACAATATTTTACTTTCCAAGGAATAAACTCCGAAACTATCCAATAATTCCTTATAATTCATGTCTTCCATACCAGCAGCTTCACTGTAAAATTCTATGTATTCTTTCCCTTTATTCTTTCTTGTCGGTAGGTGACCATAACGGCACATAATACTCCAAATTCGCCTTGAGCAATGCCTAAAACAACTTCAAAAAAATTCCCGTCTGCTGTACTCAAAATATTGAATTAAGACCATAACACCATAAGACAAAGGAGCAGAAGCTGACCATTCGGTCCATGGAGTCCGCTCCGCCATTTTATCATGAGCTGATCCATTCTCCCATTTAGTCCCAGTCCCCGCCTTCTCACCATAACCTTTGATGCCCTGGCTACTCAGATACCTATCAACCTCTGCCTTAAATACATCCAATGACTAGGCCTCCACTGCCGCATGGGGCAACGAATTCCACAGATTCACCATCCTCTGGCTAAAAAAAAAAAAAAAAAAAGAAAAGTTCTTCGCATCTGTGTTCTGAATGGGCGCCCTTCAATCCTTAATTCATGCCATCTCATACTAGACTCCCCCACCATGGGAAACAATTTTGCCACATCCACTCTGTCCATGCCTTTCAACATTCGAAATGTTTCTTTGAGGTCCCCGCTCATTCTTCTAAACTCCAAGGAATACAGTCCAAGAGCGGACAAATGTTCCTCATTTGTTAACCCTCTCATTCCTGGAATCATTCCAGTGAATCTTCTCTGAACCATCTCCAAAGTCAGCACATCTTTTCTTAAATAAGGAGCCCAAAACTGCCCAAAGTACTCCAAGTGAGGTCTCACCAGCGCATCATAGAGCCTCAACGTCACATTCCTGCTCCTATACTCTATTCTTCTAGAAATGAATGCTAACATTGCATTCGCCTTCTTCACCAGCGACTCAACCTGGAGGTTAACCTTAAGGGTATCCTGTACGAGGACTCCCAAGTCCTGTTGCAACTCTGCAACTCAGAACTTTGATTTTTCTCCCCATTTAAATAATGGTCTGCCCGTTTATTTCTTCTGCCAAAGTGCATAACCATACATTTCCCAACATTGTAATTCATTTGCCACCTCTTTGCCCATTCTCCCAATCTATCCAAGTCTCTCTGCAAACTCTTTGTTTCCACAGCACTACGGGCCACTCCACCTATCTTTATAGCATCAGAAAACTTAGCCACAAAGCCATCCATTCCATAATCCAAATCGTTGATGTACAACGTAAAAAGAAGCGGCCCGAACACGCAACCCTGTGGAACACCACTGGTAATCGGCAGTCAACCAGAAAATCAAGAAGGCCAATGTGCCAAAAGCAATGCAATGTCACCAACGTCCTAAATAAACATGTTTCCAGTCCTACACCAAATAACGCTCGGATTATATCATCTGACCTCCCTCAGTTCCTGCCTCATTCCAACATCTGCCTCCGCACCTCAACACTTCACCAGCTCTGACTCTTCCACAGAAGCGAGTGACTTCATTCAACAACAATGGGCTCCATCTGACCTGCTGCTTTCCCACACCCTAAAACACAAAACCTTGTCCATCACTACTGACATCTCGTTGGGTTTTGTGAGGCCCAGTCCAGTAGATTGCCAAGTGTTGAAGCTCGTGGAGATACAGTCCATTCAAATAAAACTCAGAACTGCTTTTTCATTAATAGAATTTGAACACGGGTATTATGTCATTAAGAAACATGAAATGTTGGATCCTGTCTCTCAGCCGAATTGGAAACAACTCGGACAGCGAAGTATGTAAGTACGGAAGTTGGTGGTGTCGCAGCATATATATTTAAATTATGCTGAGTGACAGGTAAGGTACTGGAGGATTGGTGGATAGTTTTTTTTTTATTTTTCCGCTGTTTATGAAAGGGTCAGAAAGCAACCAGGAAATTGTAGGCCGTTGCTGCTTACATCAGTATTGGGAGAATTAATGGAAGGACCGTACACGTGAGATTTTAATGGGCAGGACTGATTAGGGATAGTCAATGTGGCGTTCTGTACTGGGTAATCTTAGAGAGTTTTCCGGCAAGGTTACGAGGAATTTACCGGGAATGTCGATGAAGGCAAGCAAGTGGACGATGTCTGTATGGACTTCAGCAATGCAATTGGCGGCCGGCGCGGGGAAAGGCAGTGAGTGCTACTAGATGGTGCCTCTCTGAGTGGAGACCTGTGGCTAGTGGAGGGCCGCGGGGTCTGTGCTGGGGCCACTGCTGTTTCTCATCTTTTAGAATGATCTGGACTATAATGTGGTTAACTGGACCAGAAAATCTGCCGATGACACCGTGATAGGTGACAACGGGGAAGACTATCAAAGCTTGCAGCAGGATCTGGAACAACTACAAAACAGAGGTGAAAATGGCAGATGTAATTTAATGCAGGCAAGTGGAAGCTGTTGCTCTGCTGTAGAAATAACGAGGGTAGGTTTCAGAAGTAAGAGTTAGGGACTGAGGAGTATTACAGAAAAAAAAATGGATTTGGGATTATGGGTCCACACTTCATTTGAAGTAGTGTCACAGGTAGATAGAGTCGGAAAGAATGCTTTTGGTACATTCGCCTTCTATCTCTTACTAAGTCATTCAGTTAGTCCTGACGAAGGGTCTCGGCCTGAAACGTCGACTGTACCTCTTCCTAGAGATGCTGCCTGGCCTGTTGCGTTCACCAGCAACTTTGACATCTCTTAATGCTGATGTTATTAAACGAATGTCAATAAACTCCACTGATCTGACAATCTTTGACCAAATTGATTCCAGTTGAATGGGAGTATATTGTCAAAACAGTTTGTTTTAATATCAGCAGAAAGGCAGTTCCCTGTACCGAGGCAGGTGAGCGATGTTTGAGCTGAAACTTGACCTGCTTCGGTTAGATATTTTTACGTGCCGGGCGGTCCTCAGACCCTCACGAACCCAGGCTGGACCAAATTTGCAGCCTGGACTCGTTCAGTTAAAAAGAGAAACTCCGCAGCACTGTTTGCAATGTAAGAACTAGGCGGGAATGTCACTAGGAAATCCAGACAAAAACTGCCTGTGGCCGCGAGGATTAGTTAACACAGCCTGTTTGCTTTCCGGGTTACGGTTGCTACATTTGTTCTAATCCCCTCTCCTCACTCTGTCGGGCTTGACTCGGGCCGGTGAGAGTAAGTGTGAGCCAGACTACGCAGCTCAGCGTTCCCGAGGTTCACCGTGCCCTTTAAGTCTGTAATGAGCGACGGACATTTTATAGACGAATGGCCTCAGGAGCAACAGCTCAGACGCAACTCTCCGTAATAGGTGAGGACACAAGGGCAGGAAGATTGCCGCTCACCCGGTAGTCAGACTGTGATTATCCGGGACCACATTTAAAGCCGTTCAGTCCAAACATCAGAGTTAAGTGCTGTCTCTAAAGCTGCACAATTATTCAGCGTTTAGAGCGAGGCTTGGCTTAAAATCCGTTGGGATCGGGAAGGGAACAATGAGAGAAGGGAGCCCTCAGCTGACCAAGTTAAGGAGTCAATTATTATCAAATCAGATTACTTCAAAGGACATGGGTGCCTCCATTCACAAACACTCTCCAAGGTGTTCGTGCAGAAAGTAACTTTCACAGCGGCAGATTAAGCTGCAATGTCGCACGGGCCAGGGTCCCGTCACCGATCTCTCTCTATCCTTAAAAAGTAACTAAACAGAATAACAGGCAGTGGGATTTTATAATTGATAGTGCCACAGATTGATTTATTTAAAGGAATAGTGAGAAATATTGATACAAACATCCACAGTGGTTGGAATCATATGTTAAGGGATAAATGGTGTAAACTCGCAGCAACGTTAACATTAACCTTTTAGATTCCAGAGCCTAGTTAATGCGATTGTACATCTCATTGTGGGTGTTATTGGTGTTTCTTGTGGCGCAAAGGGTTACGTACACGTTAGACCAACCCTTTTCACAGTTGAAAGTGAACGTGGAACTGGGTTGGACTGGGTTTGAGCAAAGTGCCCTCTCCCATTTCTTTGGAATGTGCGCTTGTGGGACGGGTCGCTGCTTGCACAGACACTGAGCTCTGAGCCTCATACAACAGCAACTCGCACTTCCCACATCAGCCAAATCTCCCTCGCCTGATTGCTTGCACGGAGGTTTGTTGTAGAAACCCACACTGCCAGAATATTCTTTGGGAATTACGGTGAAAATATTTGATTAAGGACTTTATTTCCAGTCAAACTGCTGTCTGACTTTGGAATCAGTCTTCAAGAAGGCATCATTTCTGTTTTAAGCCTCTTCTGTCGGCGGGGTGGTGGGGGGGGGGAGGTGTTTGTTTTCCTGCAGTAACTTGTTTGCGCGGTTGATACTTTTCACACCCTACTTCCAGCTTAAAAACTGTTCTAGAACTAGCAACATCAGTGTGAGAGCAATGGTGCGGTATTTGTTTAGCCAGCAACTGCTCCGCTTTCGAAATACCGAATTTCGGATTATATATATATTTCTTTCTTTTTCGTCTGGGTTGGTTGCGAGTGTTTTAGCGCCTCACAATGGCCAGAGGAAGCAATGGTTTTAATTATATTCACGCCAAGATGTTTAATAAATCGAGACCAAGACAGCCATAAGAAGGACGGCACACAGGAATGAGGGTTAAAGGCCAATTCAGATCGATCACTTTGAAATTAGATAGTTGTTTGGAACAGCAGGTTCGACGGGACAAGTGAACCAATTCCTCCTATTTGTCTGTTCACAGGAAAACAATAAAATTGAATGAGTGTATAGTGGTCTAACGACGGCACATGTGATTTTTCAGTTGACTGACAGCAAATGGAAATTGGCCTAATAACATATTTGCATGAGTTTTGCGTTTGAAATCCGTGGTGGGGGGTTGAAGTTACGACACTCGCTCAGCTTGGCAGCAGGGTACCGGACCGAGAGACCGCTCAGTCTGCAGACTCCCCATCGCACTCGTGCACGTGCGTTCGGCCCCGCCCACTGTCAACCACTTAGCTTCATCCCCTCGCGCTCTCGGGCTGGCGCGGGATCAGTCCACGCGCCTGTCTTTTGCCAGGTGACCTGTAACTGTTGTCACGTGCGTGCGTATTATCCAGCTCTCCTTGTTTTCCAAAAGTGTCAATCCAGTGGGGATACTGGATTCGACAAGAGGGCGACACTCCTGCAGAACTCGCTTCCTGCTCCTTCCCCAAATTTCCGGTGAAGATGTAGATAGCAAATGTTCCACGTTTTATGTCAGTTTCACTCCGAGGTAAATTAGCGCCGTTGAGAGGGCGGCGAAAGAAATTGGGACGACATTGCCCCAACCTAGGGAGGAAGAAGGGAAAGGCTTCGCTATATTGGCGATACACACGGGAGTAAAGTTAACCGCCACGCGCCTTGAGGAGTGGTGTTGGGGTCAAGGTGGACCAGCCTGAGTCTCATTGTAAATCAGTGTGGTGTGGAGAGGACTAGTGGTCTGTTCCTGTTTCTCGGGCCTCTATGTTTAAAGACAAGGAATTACCAGACCCTCTTTCAGAATGCAGCTAAACCCGATGGGTGTTGCAGAGACCAATCCTCTGAGCCCGGCTGTTTCCAATCTGTACCCACAATTTGGATGAGGAACAGAATGCAACATTTCCAGGTATTCACATTTTTAAGGAAGCAGTAATTGTCGAATTAATGTCCTGAGCGTTAGTTGGGTGTACAGTACAGTGAGTGAGGTGTTGAAATGGCTTAAGCACTGACAGAAGTCAAAGGTATGTTTGAGTCAGAGGCCTCCGTCAGTCAGAGCTGACCAAGGATATTTCGTCCTAGCTGTCTTGATACCTAGGCCTGGGCAGTACAATATGGAGCGCCAGCTGTTGCCATGTAGCAAGCTTTCACTCTTTATGAAACCGCTGAACCCTAAGATACAGCAGAAACTGATACGGTTAGGTACCAGCAGCGTCGAAGACATTGCCAACCACCATTGAAATCAACGTAAGACTAACAAAGAGGCTCCAATTCCGGATTTTCCCTTTGAATTACTCCCAAGCCTGCCGATGGGAGGGAACAGCAGCGGCTATTTGAGAACAGAGTTTTATATATCCTGGATGAGCTGCCAACTACGGCCTATGAGTCCCATGAGCCCGAAGCGACCGTGTTTCAGCCGGCAGTAACGGCCCCGTCTCCTACCAGTAGAAATGGCTCCGCCGAGGTCATTAGCTAAGTCACACCTGAAGGCCAGACGCTGGATCTGGTTGTCAGAGGCCAGTTGAGGCGCACGTCCCAATGTTCCTTCAGGTTGTTATAGCCGGTGTTGGTAATGGCAACAAGCTTCCACTACTAACTAAATACTTCCAATGGCATGGTCAAAGATACAGCGTATTCGTTCCAAGCGTTATTGGGTAAAGGAGTGGAAATGACATTGCACGATTATTTAGGACTGTATTGAGGTTGCATGTCAATATTGTGTAACATCCTGCTCTTCTTCCCTAATACGGGTCATATAATGCAAAGGACAAAATTTTGGAGGAACTCAGCGCTTCAACCAGTGGCTATCGAAGGAAATCGTTTGACGATATTTCTAGTCGACGTACTCTGTCCCGAGTGAATGTTGAAGGCAGGTGGCCAGTACGGGGAGAGTGATGGTGGGGCAAGGCCTGGGAAGGAATAAATGGATCCAGGTGAATATGTGTGATAGACGGATGCTGTTGATATATGCTGTGACACAGGGGTCAATGATTTCGATGGACAGTACACGTCTTGATCAGTAAATCGGCACCCAATGGCCCACCACTGAGAACATCTACTATAAACGCTGCCTGGGCAGGGCGAAAAGCATTATCAAGGATGCATCTCACCCTAACCACGGACTTTTTACTCTCCTCCCATCCGGTAGGCGTTATGGCAGCCTCCGTTCCCGCACCAGCAGGTACAGGAAGAACTTCTTCCCTGAGGCTGTGACCCTGCTGAAGCTCACATCATCACATGCGCTAAGCAGTATTGCGCCCATATTGTACTGTATCAGTACTATTGCATTTGTGTGCTGCAGCACTTACTTTTTATTCACAGTTATTTTGTAAATAAAACTATTCTTTGCAATTCTGGTCAGATGCTAACCGCATTTCTTTGGCTTGTATCTGTACTCTGCACAATGACAATAAAGTTGAATCTAATCTAATCCAAATTTGCAGATGACACCAACGTAGGAGCTGCTATTGATACTGAGGTTTATCAGACAGTTATGAGGGACTTGATTACGTAGAAGATTGGACGGAGGAGTGGACAAATGATCTCAATACAGGTGAGTGTGAAGTGATGGAAATCAACTATACGGAGGGCTTGTGATATGAATGTTAGGGCAATGGACCCTGTAATGAAAAACAAGGACTTAGAATGATGAGTATTCAATTCGATATCAGGGGATAGTGAAAAAAGTGTTTATAACGGCGGCCTTTTGGATCGTAACTTTGAGACAGTATAGAAGCTACAGAAGGACTTAGACAGAGTAGGAGAAGGGGCAAAGAAATGGCATATTAATTACAGTGTCAGGAAATGTATGGTCATGCACCTTGTCAGAACAAATGAAAGGGTTATCAAGCAGTGCAAAGAAAGGAAATTGGACTTGCTGTGTTGTCTAGAAGAGATTTCGCCACATCGGCGAGGGCACCTCAGTTCTAAACCATGGTGGGTAGTTTTCCGGCTTATAAATTCTGTCGGTTGTTTAAATCTACAGCAATCTCATGAGAGACTTTAAGAGTCGGAGAGGTAATGAGATCATTAGTCCTGTCTGTGCGTGAATGGAGATGTGAATTGTTGTGAAAACGCCGGGTTAGAAGTGTTGGGACTGCATTGTAAGTAGCTGATAGGTGATGTCGTGCCCCACCCCTTCGGTTCTGGGATGGGAAAACATCAGCCATGATGAAATGGCGGTTCATACCCGATGGGGTAAATAACTCTAATTCTGCTCATGGTATCATCGAAATGCGGGACTGGATGGATATGCGCCTAAAGCAAGAAGTCGGGACCAGCTTGCTTGGCACCCAGGTCGTCATGTTTTCACTGGGCCAAATGCCATTTAACTGTGGTGTTTTGCCTAATTAATCTATCAGCGGCATACACCAGATACCACTGCACAGGCATGAATGACGTAAATGCAATATGGATGAGAAATGCTTGATTCATAATCAATCTTTTGTTTTATTCTAGTGTATGGAGATGCTGTCATAGATGCAAAGTAATCACACTGTCACTCACTCTCTGCGTGTTGTGTGTAATTCGGAGCACTGCCTGTAGATGGAGCATTCCACCACGGACCGAAAGCAAGAAGCATCGTCAATCTGAATGGAATGGACAGAGGCACAGTGTGCTCATTGAGTTCTTTCTCATTAACATTTTGTTCTGGTGCTACACATACAGCCGAATTATCAATAGTTCAGTGGAAGTAACTTATGCTGGTGCTAAGGGGGCAAAATATTTTTGAGCAAACTGGGTCACTGAATTCAGTGCAAAAAACACCTTGAGTTGTTGGACCTGTAACCGGAAATGCTCCAGTCATGCCATTCACCATGCAAAACATAGATCATAAAGCATTGAAACAGAATTGGGCCATGAGGCCCATCGAGTCTGCTGCGACATTCAGTCATGGCTGATGCCTTTTTTTTAATCTCCTTTTCAACCCCAGTTCCCAGCCTTTTCCCCGTAACCACTGATGCCTTGTCCAATCAAGAATCTATCATGATCTGCCTTAAATACACACAAGGACTTGGCCTCCGCAACTGCATGTGGCAAAAATTTCCACATGTTCACCACCCTTTGACAAAAGAAGTATCTCTGCATCTCTGATTTTAAAGGGCGTCCCCCAATCCTGAGGCTGTCCCCTCTTGTCCTAGACTCTCGCACAATGGGAAACATTTTTTCCACATCTCCTCTGCTGAGACTTTCAACATTCGAAAGGTTTAAATGAGATCCCCCATCATTCTTCTGAATTCCAGCCAGTACGGACCTGTAGCCATCAACAGTTGATCGTATGATAACCCTTTCACCCTTTCATTCCTCGAATCATCCTGATGAAATTCCTCTGGACCTTCTACAGTACCAGCACACCTTTTCTACGATAAGGGTCCCAAACCTGTTCGCAATACTCAAAGGGACGCCTCACCAATGTCTTATAAAGGTTCAGCATCACATCCTTGCTCTTTCATTCCAGACCTCTTGAAAGAAATTCTAAAATGACGTTTGCCTTTCTCACCACCGAATCGACCTGCACGTTAACCTTCAGGGTGTTCTGCAGAAGGACTCCGAAGACCCGATGCATCTCAGAATCCTGGATTTTGTCCCCATTTAGAAAATAGTCCACACATTTATTCCTTTTAACAAATTGCATGACCATGCATTTTCCAACATTGCATTTCATTTGCTACTTTCTTGTCCATTCTCCAAATCTGTCTAAGTCCTATCTGTTTCCTCAAGACTACCTGCCCCTGCCACAATATTGGTAGAATCTGCAAACTTCGCAAAATATCTATCTATTCCTTCGCCTAAATCACTTATACAGAGCATAAAAAAGTGCCCCCCACACCCACCCCTGCGAAAACCAGTCACTGGCAGCCAAACATAAAATGATCCTTTTATTCCCACTGGCTGCTTCCTACCAATCAGCCAATTCTCTAAGCATTTCAGCAACTTTGCTGTAATACCATAGGCACTTAACATTGTAAACAGCCTCATGTGTGGCACCTTCTTAAAGGCCTTCTCAAAATCCAAATACACATTTACTGCATCCCCTTTATTTATCCTACTTTGAATCTCATCAATTAAATCCAACAGATTTGTCAGGTAGGATTTTCCCTGAAGAAGTCCATGTTGACTGTGTGCTTTCTTGCCTTTTATCACCAAGTACTCCATCACCTAAACTTTAACAATTGTCTCTAACATCTTCCCAACCACTGAGCTCAGGATAACTGGTCTATAATTTCCTTGCTGCTGTCTTCCTCCTTTCTTAAAGGGTGGAGTAACATTTGTAATTTTCCAGTCTTCTGGCACCATGCCGGAGTCGAATGGTTTTTGAAAAATCATTTCTAATGCCATTACAATCTCTAACGCTGCATCATTCAGAAACCTTGGATGTAGTTCCTCTGGTCTGAGTGACTTATGGACCTTCAGCTTTAATAGCACCTTCTATCTTGTAACAGTAAACTGCACCCACTGCTCTTTCCTCACCATTACAACATACTGCTAATGTCTTCCTCAGTGACGATTGCGGCAAAATATTTAATTCATCAGTCATCTCTTTGTCTCCCGTTATTAATTCCCCGCCTCATTTTCCTGCCGTCCTATATATCCGCTCTCATGTCTCTTTTATTTTTAACATACCTAGGAATCCTGCACAAGTCGCCTTGCACCTCAGTTATTTTTGTATTTTCTCCCTATTTAGTCAAACTTTCAGTTCCTCTACCAAAATGCATGACCACAAAGAATTCTAACAAATTTGTCAGGCAAGATTTTCCATGGCGGAAACCATACTGAACATGGGCTGTTTTATTATGTGCCTCCAAATACCCATGGTTGATGATCTGCCCTGACCAGTGAATAATCTACCAACCTCTGCCTGAAATATGCAAAAGACTTGGCCTTCACAGTCTGTGACAAGGAATTCCACAGTGTCATCCTGTTGACTGAAATTAGCCCTATCAATTCCCTCCCCACACGACACATTGCATTTATTCATAATCCAGCTACCTCATTTTCCAACATCTTCCTAACCATTGGTTCGTATCAACTGACCTATAGCTGCCTTTCTTCTGCCTCCCTCCCTTCCTGAAAAGTGGAATGACAGTTATAACTTTCCAGTCTGTCAGAAGCATTCCGAAATCCAGTGACCCTTGAAAACTCACTACCAATGTTCCACAATCTCTTCAGCCACCACTTTCAGGACTCTGTCGTGTGCACCATCTAACCCAGGAGACCTATCAACCCTCAGACCGTTCAATGTCCCAAGACCCTTTCCTATCGTTATGCCGACTTCACACACTGCATACCCCGACATCTGGAACATCCAGCATACTGCTAGTGATTTCCACAGAGAAGACTGAAGCAAAATACTTATTCAGTTCATCAGCCATTTCATTGTTCATCATTAGTACCTGTCCAACATCATTTTCCAGTGGTCCGATATCCACACTCAGCTCAGTTTTATAATTCATACATCTGAAACAAACATCAGCTTTTCCTATCCTGTTTAATACTGGGGGCTAGCTTATTTTCATATTCCATCTTACCTTCTTAATGACCTTTTAGTTTCCTTGTGTTGTGTTTTTATGTGTCCCAATCCTCAACTTCCGACTATTGATCCATTCTGTGTAGTCTCTTCGAATTTTATCCTGACTTTGACTTATCTTGTTACCCACGGTTAACAAGATAAACTTTTGAGTACGTCTTCCTCTTTGGATGCATATATCCTATCCCTTCCCAATTGATTCCATAAACTGGAGCCATTGCTGTCCTGTCGCCATCCTTGCCAGAGTTATTTGCCAATCACATCTGGTCAACTCCACTTTCATGATCTGTACTTCCCTTGGCTCCACTGTAATACTCGTTCATCTAACATTAGTTTCTGCATCTCAAAGTTCAGGTTGAATTCGATCATATGATGATCCCCTTCCCCTGAGTTTTATTTAAAAAATATCTTAATCTCTCTAATGTCCTATCACCTACTCAGATTCTAGATTGATTCGGATTTTATTGGGTTCCAGCTCCAACTCCGCAATGCAGAATGTAAGAGGCTGATACTGGATGCCTTCCCAGATCCCGCAAGAGGAACATTCCCCTATCCTGCTTGACATTTCTAACGCCTGCACAAAGCAGACGAAAAGAGGAGAAGGAAAAAATAACTTGAAGCGAGACTCGGAGAGATATTGAGATTAGTGTAATGTCATTGGCGAGTAGAATTACAATGAATCCCACGGCATTTCAAGAGGGTATCTAGAACATGGAATGTGTCAGGCGGCTTCTATGGAGGGAAATTAATAATTGATCTGTGGGCCGAGACTCTAAATCAGAAAATGTGCTCATCACATCCATTCTCTTGCAATTGAAATATTAAAACGCAAGCAATACCCTGCTGAAACTTCTCTCTACCCTCTCCAGAACATACGCATTCTTCCTGTGGCAGTGTCACCAGAGCTGCACACGCAATTCCTACTGGTCCAGCCAACAGTTTGTAAAGTTGCAACATGGTCTGTCTGCACGTGTGTTGTGTGCGACAGCTAATGTCGGCAAACAAGCTAACTGTCCGTTCCACACATAATCTCCCTCTGGACGTGAAAGCACAGAGGAACATCTGGAGAAATTTCTGAAACGCCCATCCGCTGCTGTCCTTAATTTGTGGTCGGGAATCTTTCGGAGGGTAGGCCTCAAAATCCCCGGCTTTGCCTGCTTTTGCCGAACGAGAAAGAGGTCGAATCTCTCGGACAGAGGTGGCACTCAGTACTCGGTGTCGGAGATCTGATCAGAGCTCGAAGTGTTCGGTTGACTCAGAGTCGGATTGTGGTCGGCATGGCAGGGAGAGTTCTTCCTTCTCCCGTCTGCGTGAGGTGTGGGACATTTGAGAAACTTTGAACTTTACTGTGCTCACGGACTTCTTCATCAAGTTATGGTATTATGCACTGTTGTAGCTATGTGTTATAATTATGTGGTTTTGTTAGTTTTTTTAGTCCTGGTTTGTCCTGTGTTTTGTGATATCACACCGGAGGAACTAATTTATCATTTCTTAATGCATGCATTACTAAATGACAATAAAAGAGGACTACATGTCTTCATAATCTAAAAGTATCTAATATATCTGTCTCTACGACCACCCCAGGTGGTTAATCCAGCCATCGGCCAATCTGTGTATAAAAGGGCTTGCCTCTTACATCTTTGAGATTATCCCCTGTCACATTAAATTCATAGCCTCTGGTGTTAGACATTTCAACAGTGGGTTCAAAATTCTGGCTGTCTGCACTGCCTGTACCTCTCGTAATCTTATAAACATCTATCAAATTATGTTAAAACACCTCAGCCTCAGCCAGCCACGCATTGCAGTACGTGCCCTCTACAGTCCAGGCAACATCCCGGTAAATACTCTTCTCCGCTCTTTCCAAATTCTTTACCTCCATATATAATGGCATGATCAAAACTGAATGTAAAGCACCATAGTTTAGGAAGTTGCATCATGAACTGTAAACTCAATGACACAACTAATAAAGGCTAGACTGCCAGGATCTTTCTGCTAATCAACACTGTTAAGGGTCTTGCTTTTAAAAGTCTACTGCCCATTTACATTTGCCCTGCCAAGGTGCAACATCTCCCATTTAGACGGGTTAACCACCAATTGTCATTTCTCCTCCCCATACCCACCCCCTCCCTATATCTGGAACAGCAGAGATTCCGGCTCAGATCTCTGCGGAACACCACTGATCTCAGATCTCCGTCTAGAATAAGTTGCCTCGACTATCACAGACTACCTTCAATGGGCAATCTGGTTATGAAACCAAACAGCCAATTCAACATCATAATCTTCTGTTTGAGTCTCCGTTCTGGTACTCTGTCAAAGACCTTCCTATAATGCGTCCAAAGAACATGGAGAACTGGATTTTCCGTCAATCAGTCTTGTCAACCCATCAAAAATGCCAGTTAAGTTTATAACGACACAACTCACTCCACAGAAAACCAAGATGACTGTCTCTCAGTAGGCCATGGTTTTCCACATGCTCATAACTCCTATCTCTAAAAATTCTGTCTAGTAGCTCCCTACTATTGAAGCCAAGCTCACTGCTCTACAGCTTCCAGGGTTATCCGTGGTTCCCTTTTTGAATGATCGATCAACACTACGTTTTCGTCTGTCCTCCAGGACATGACTATGACTATGGGGGAGCAGGGGGTACATAGCTTTTCAGCAAGTCTCCAGCAATCTCTTCTCTTGCTTTCCTCAATAACCTAGGTTATATCCCGTGAGACCGTGGGACCTATCCAACTTAATGCTGTATAAGAGACGCAGCACTACCGATACTTCCAAGTACCCTAGCAGAGAATACTCTCAACATTGATGTCTCATTTCTCCATGTCCTTCTTGGTAAATACTGACGTAAGGTCTTCATTAAGCACCTCTATCACGTCCTTAGCATCCCAGCAAACTCTTCCACTAATCTTTATCTTTGTGTGGTTCCACCCTCTCTCCAATTATCGTCCAGCTCCATATGAACGCATAAAATGCCTTGGGATTCTCTTTAACCAGATTTGCCAAGAAATTTCATTACCTTTTCTATCTTTCCAAACCCCCTTCTTCAGTACTTTTCTGGCTTCTTTATAATCCTCCAACACTCTGATTTGAGCTCCTCAACATTTCCATACATTCTTCTTTCTTCTTGACTACAATTATGACCTCACTCGACATATCGGGTTCTTTGAGCTTGCCGTCCTTGTCCTTCGGAATGGAACATACCTGTCCCAGACTCTGTGCAGATGGTTTTTAAGCACCGTCTGCAGGTCGGAGGTGGATTTACCCAAAACCAGCTGTTTCTAATTAACAACTCCACCATTAACCCTGCATTCTGCCATCACATTCGTCTTTCTAAAGTGAATCATTTTGTACCTTTCCTGTTCGACACCGGCTGTAGGATCACTCCACTGAGGGGAGGAACATGACCCTTTCATACTTTCCCAACAGCCCCTTCGTCTTCAGGACACAGTCGACCCGGAAATCCTCACAAGGGGGTATCAGCATGTGCCTCTCTAATGAGAATGGGGATGGGGAGCTCACCGGGATCCCAAAAGGGAACGATGACCCTCTATACAGACACAAACACGAGGAAATCTGCAGAAGGTGGAAGTTAAAGAAACGCACATCAAAGTTGCTGGTGAACGCAGCAGGCCAGGCAAAGTCTTGACGAAGGGTCACGGCCCGAAACGTCGACTGTACTTCTTCCTTGTGATGTTGCCTGGCCTGCTGCGTTCACCAGCAACTTTGATGTGTGTTGCTAACCTCTATACAGAACCAGGGTCTTCCCCCTCCTTGCGTCCTCTCAGCTTCTTTAACATGCGGGTCAGTAGCCAGCGGTTGGTCTGAAAGGCGAGGCAGGAGATTGATGTGTTTTTATTTTGTTCCGGGACGGGATGCTAGGCACTGGCAGGTCTCCTTCTTTAATAGGGAGTATAAAGAGACGGAGAGTGTAGGGGTTTGCTTCAAAACAAAGGCGATCATGGGGCAGGACAGCTTTTCTTTCAGGGAGGGGATGTTTTCTCCCGAATCTTCCCGATCTCCAGTCCGGCTGGGCTCCAGGTTGCACTGAGTTCCGCCTGTGACCCTAGCTCCGACTCCAGACGAGATCGGAAGATGGCTGTGTCCCTGTTCGCGTCCTCCCCGTGACTCTCCGTCTCCTGCTGGTAGCCTTCCTAGAATCGCAGAGGACGGGAAGGTTAATCATCGCGGTGTGAGGGAGTGAGGGTCAGGTCGGCGGAGGGGTGGGAGGCAATCGTGCAGATTGAAAAAATTGCAGGGCAAGGGTGTGTACGTATCACATTCATTGCGACAATATTGCAGGTCCGCATGCGCGGTGTATCGGTAGGCGACCACAGACCGGGCCAACTATTCGCTCAGGGGCGGTGAGGGAGATATTTTCTCCCTAACCTTCCCCGAACTCTCGTCCGGCCGGGTTGCAGGCTGCACTGAGTTCCGGCTGTGACTCCAGCTCTGACTACAGAGGAGATATAAAATCCGCTGCGTCGCCGTCCGCGTCCTCCCCGGGGACTCTGCCCCCTTGCCCCCTGCTGGCAGTTACGAAACCGTCCCCTCCGAGAAATGCCGAGGGGGGAAATGTTAATTAGTCTCTCTCCCTATCCTTCTCTCTCTCTCTCTCTCTCTCTCTCTCTCTCTCTCTCTCTCTCTCTCCCTAATCTTCTCTCTCTCTCTCTCTCTCTCTCTTTCTCTCTCTCTCTCTCTCTCTCTCCCCTCCCTCTCCCTCTCCCTCTCTTTTCCTCTCTCTCTCTCCCTCCCTCCCTCTATTTCCCTCCCTCTCCCTCTTTATGTCTCTCACTCCCTCTCTGTCACGCCAGTCTCTGTGAACTCCATCGGTCATTCTCTCCTACACTTCCCCCAGTCTCTCTCCATCCTATTCTTTATCTCCCCCGTCTCTTTCTCCCCAGACTCTCCCTCTCTCCATTTTCTTTCTCAGTACACTCTAAGGAAGCGTCGATCGCTTGGCTCAGGATTGGAGTCCTTTTCACAAGAACCGAATTCCCCTCTGTGGCAATACAAGACCGGTTGTTTACCACACAAAAACGATACACAATAAAAGGCCAATAGATTGACGGCGATAAAAGCGGTAAATGCGAAGAGAAGGATGTTCCAGGAGCCTGCGACAGTTTATTTCAATCTGATTACTTACACAGGTATAATAAAGCGGCAACCATCAATCACCAAAATCATGCTTTAAAATAGAAACGCATGAAAGATCCTATACATTACTATGAATACAATACTGATTCAGATTTAGAGTCCCACAAATTACACTGCGACTGACCCTTAGTAGAGATAGGGCAATTTGGATTTTCTATAGAAATTATGAATAGAATGATTGAGTTCTGTGGCGTTAAGCATGTCTGCACAGCTGGTTTATCTAATACGAAGGACAAGTGCAATGTTTACTCTGGCTTCTGAAGGCTGTTGACTTTCTTTTTCTTAGAATTCTTATCCAAAAGTTTTAGCTGTTTATTTAACGATGATCTTATCCCTGCTCATTCGATCGTCATAATTAGAAGTAGAATTTTGCAGATGATAACTGGAGCTTGGGCAGACAGTCCCTGGGCAGGTAAGCACATTACTAATTTGATACCAGGTCACTGGCCACAGGTACACTTACAGTTGAAGTTCGCACATCTGTACTCTTGGATTTGTTTGTTCATCGCCTGTTCGATGCAATCAGCTAAATCCATGTATAGCACCGCCTAATCTCTCCCAATCTGCACCAGGCCCGATATGATCGCAAGAGGCTCAGTGTGAATTGCGCCCGTTCACCTTGTGATGGCAACACTTCGGCTGGATGATCCGTTTCCTCTCTGTCACCGAGAAGCAAAGGCTTTTGACGGATGTGCATTTACACTGTGTTATCGGATTCATTGTCACGTTGTTTAGCGGTGACGAGAGCGCGGATATGCT
Organism: Mobula birostris; assembly: GCF_030028105.1. Lineage (NCBI taxonomy): Eukaryota > Metazoa > Chordata > Chondrichthyes > Myliobatiformes > Myliobatidae > Mobula > Mobula birostris. Next base: position 61,804,504 of record NC_092382.1, read on the forward strand.
GAAAAATTAAATATAAAAGTTGCGATGAGTTTAAAAATTGGTAGCAGTTGTAGGTCGCGGTCTGTTCAGTACCGTGACTCGTTCGTGTTCTACACTAGATTTATTCTCGCCGCTGCCACGTTCTCCAATGACCGCCAGTTCTGTAGTGTCAAGGTAGTAAACACCGTGAAGAGCATAAATATTTTTTAGTAATTATTTGAATAATTGACATGAGCAGGTATTTCACTTCGCTCATGAACGGCGCTCTGAACTTGGGCTAAGTTACCCCATAAATAAACGTATTTGTGCAGACACTTAATTTCATCACCATGCAACACACTCAAAATGCTGGTGGAACGCCGTAAGCCAGTCAGCATCAATAAGAAGAAGTATGGTCGACGTTCGGGCCGAGACCCTGACTCTAAACTAGAACAAAGTCTCTGCCCACCATTTTATCAAACTTCCGTTCCACCCCTGCATCATCCATAACCACATATCGCAATCACTCTTACGATTAATAGTTTAAGAGAGACATAAGCACAAAACCCACTTGATCAATATACAGGCTAATAACACGGCATCCAACGAAACCGATCCCGGACGATACCCCCACCATGAAACGCTCCCCAGCGTCGTTTCTCACATGGCACACATTCTACACCATCACTCTTCTTCAAAAATAACCCAGGCGGGCTGAGAGTAGAACAAACTGCTCTGACAGAGCTGATAAATGAAATACCGAGATCATAGTAGTGAACATATGAATATCTATCTATCTATCTATTTATTTATCTGTGTTGGTATTGGAGATGGAAAGTCGATGTGGAAAGGATGTTTCCCATTGTGAGAGAGTCGAGGACAACAGGGTACAGCCTCAAGATAGAGGGGAGCTCTTTCAAAACGGAGATGCGGAGACATTTCTTTAGTCAAAGGGTGCTGAATTTGCTCAATTTGTTCGCACATGCAGCTGTGGAAACCAGGTCGTTGGGTGCATTTAAGCATGAGATTGATAGGTTCTTGATTGGATTTGCATCAAATGTTACGGGGAGAAGGCCAGGAAATGGGGCTGAAGAGGAGAAAAAAAAAGGATCAGCCATGATTGAATGGCGGAGCAGACTCGATGGGCAAGATGGCCAAATTCTGCTGCTATGTCTTATGGGCTATGGTCTACAGGATCTGTAAACTGTCAACATCAGGACTGTAAACTGTAAATAAACGGTGTAAATGCAGATAATAAATGCAGCATCTGTGGAGAAGAATAAACGCCGGATATTTTGACCTCAGACCCTTCATCAGAACTGGAGTGGAAGGGTACAGAAGCAGAAGATAGCTACTACCATCCTTCTCTTCTCCTCCCCGTCCTCGTAATTACCCATCACCCCCTCTGGTTCCTGTCTCATCCCCTTACTCCACTGTGCACTCTTATCAGATTCATTCTTTCGACTACTTTCTTAACGTGGAGAAAATCCCGGAATCTGAGATGCAGAGGGACCTAGGAGCCCTTGTTCAGTACATCCTGAAGGTTAACTTGCAGGTTGAGTCAGTGGTGAGGAAGGCAAATGCGATGTTAGCATTCATTTCAAGAAAACTTTAATATAAGTGCAAGGATGCGATTGTGAGGGATTATAAGGCACTGGTGAGACCTCACCCTCAGCGTTGTTAATAGTTTGGGTGGCCATCTTAGAAAATATTTTCTGGCATTAAAGAGAGTCCAGAACAGTTTCGCAAGGATGATTGCAGGAATTAAATGCTTATCATACGTGGAACGTTTGACAGCTCTCGGTCTGGACTCGCTAAAGTTCTGAAGGATGAAGTGGGGAATCTCGTTGAAACCTTTCGAAGGCTGAAAGGCCTAGACAGAGTAGATGTGGAAACGTCGTTTCCCATGGCGGGAGAGTCTAGGACAAGAGAGTATAGCGACAGGACAGAGGGTCGCCCTTTTTAACAGAGATGCGGAGACAATTCTTTAGCTAAAGGGTGATGAATTTGTGGAATTTGTTGCCACATGCATCTGTGGAGACCAGGTCGCTGGGCGTATCTAAGGCATGGATTAATAGCTTCTTGATTGGACATGATATCAATGGATATGACCAGGAACTGTGGTTGAGAAGAAGATCAAGAAAAAGGATCAACAGTGATTGAATGATGGAACAGATTTATAGACAATAGACAATAGACGATAGGTGCAGAAGTAGACCATTCGGCCTTTCGAGCTTGAACCGCCATTCTGAGATCATGGCTGATCATCTACTATCAATACCCGGTTCCTGCCTTGTCCTCATAACCCTTGATTCCCCTATCCATAAGATACCTATCTAGCTCCCTCTTGAAAGCATCCAGAGAATTGGCCTCCACTGCCTTCTGAGGCAGTGCATTCCACACCTCCGCAACTCTCTGGGAGAGGAAGTTCCTCCTCAACTCTGTCCTAAATGACCCACCCCTTATTCTTAATCCATGCCCTCTGGTACTGGACTCCCCCAGCATCTGGAACATATTTTCTGTCTCTATCTTGTCCAATCCCTTTATAATCTTATATGTCTCAATCAGATCCCCCCTCAATCTCCTTAATTCCAGCGTGTACAAGCCCAGTCTCTCTAACCTCTCTACGTAAGACAGTCCAGACATCCCAGGAATTAACCTAGTGAACCTACGCTGCACCTCCTCCACAGCCAGGATGTCCTTCCTTAACCCCGGAGACCAAAACTGCACACAATACTCCAGGTATGGTCTCACCAGGGCCCTGTACAAACGCAAAAGGATTCCCTTGCTCTTGTACTCAATTCCCTTTGTAATAAAGGTTAACATTCCATTAGCCTTCTTCACTGCCTGCTGCACTTGCTCATTCACCTTCAGAGACTGATGAACAAGTACTCCTAGATCTCTTTGTATTTCTCCCTTACCTAACTCCACACCGTTCAGATAATAATCTGCCTTCCTGTTCTTGCTCCCAAAGTGAATAACCTCACATTTATTCACATTAAACGCCATCTGCCAAGTTTCTGCCCACTCACCCAGCCTATCCAAGTCACCTTGAAATCTCCTAACATACTCATCACATGTCACACTGCCACCCAGCTTAGTATCATCAGCAAACTTGCTGATGTTATTCACAATGCCTTCCTCCAAATTATTGACGTAAATCGTAAACAGCTGTGGTCCCAATACCGAGCCCTGTGGCACCCCACTAGTCACCACCTGCCATTCCGAGAAACACCCATTCACTGCTACCCTTTGCTTTCTATCTGCCAACCAGATTTCTATCTATATCAATATCCTCCCCCCAATGCCATGAGCTCTGATTTTACCCACCAATCTCCTGTGTGGTACCTTATCAAATGCCTTCAAAAAGTGAAGGTACACCACATCCACTGTATCTCCCGCGTCTATCTTCCTAGTTACATCCTCGAAAAACTCCAATAGATTAGTCAAGCATGATTTGCCCTTGGTAAATCCATGCTGGCTCGGCCCAATCCTATCACTGCTATCAAGATATGCCGCTATTTCATCTTTAATAATGGACTCTAGCATCTTCCCCGCTACTGATGTTAGGCTAACAGGACGATAGTTCTCTGTTTTTTCCCTCCCTCCTTTCTTAAAAAGTAGGATAACATTAGCCATTCGCCAATCCTCAGGAACTGATCCTGAATCTAAGGAACATTGGAAAATGGTCACCAATGCATCCGCAATTTCCAGAGCCACGTCCTTTAGTACCCTAGGATGCAGACCATCTGGAGCTGGGGATTTGTTAGCCTTCAGTCCCATCAGTCTACGCATCACAGTTTCCTTCCTAATGTCAATCTGTTTCAGTTTCTCTGTTACCTTATGTCTTTGGCCCATCCATACATCTGGGAGATTGCTTGTGTCTTCCCTAGTGAAGACAGATCCAAAGTACTTATTAAATTCGTCTGCCATTTCTCTGTTTCCCATAACAATTTCTCCCAATTCATTCTTCAAGGGCCTAACATTGTTTCTAACTATTTTCCTTCTCTTCACATACCTAAAAAAAAACTTTTGCAATCCTCCTTTATATTCTTAGCTAGCTTGCGGTCATACCTCATTTTTTTTCTCCTCGTATTGCCTTTTTAGTTAAGTTCTGTTGCTCCTTAAAAATTTCCCAATCATCCGTCTTCCCACTCAGCTTAGCTCTGTTATACTTCTTATTTTTTAATACTACGCTACCTCTTACTTCCTTTGTCAACCACTGTGGTCTCCCCCCCCCCCTTTGAATCCTTCCTTTTCCGGGGGATGAACTGATTTTGCACCTTGTGCATTATTCCTAAGAATACCTGCCATTGCTGTTCCACTGTCTTTTCTGCTAGGATATCCGACCAGTCAACTTTGGCCAGCTCCTCTCTCATGGCTCCATAGTCTCCTTTGTTCAACTGCAATACTGACACTTCTGATCTGCCCTTATCCCTCTCAACTTGCAGATAAAAACTTATCATATTATGGTCACTACCTCTTAATGGCTCCTTTACTTCAAGATCACTTATCAAATCCTGTTCATTGCACAACACTAAATCCAGAATAGCCTTATCCCTGGTCAGCTGTCGTACAAGCTGCTCCAAAAATGCATCCCGTAGACACTCTACAAACTCCCTATCCTGGGGTCCAGTACCAACCTGATTTTACCAGTTCACCTGCATGTTGAAATCCCCCAGAACTACTGCAACATTTCCTTTGCCACATGGCATTGTTAACTCCCTGATCAATTTGCACCCAATATCCATGCTACTGTTTGAGGCCTGTAGATAACACCTATTAGGGTCCTTTTTTTCCCCTTACTGTTCCTCAGTTCTATCCGCACTGACTCTACTTCTCCTGATTCTATGTCCCCCTTTGCAAGGGACTGAATCTCATTCCTCACCAACAGGGCCACCCCATTCCCTCTGCCCACCTTTCTGTCCCTTCGATAGCACGTATACCCTTGTACATTCAATTTCCAGGTCTGATCCCCCTGCAGCCATGTCTCCGTTATCCCAACAACATCATAGTTACCCATTTGCACCTGAGCTTCAAGCTCATCCGCCTTATTTCTGACACTTCGCGCATTCAGATATAGAATGCTTAACCCTTTGTTCCTCTCTCTGTTTAAATCGCTACCTATTGTGCATAACCCAGCTCCCCAAACTTTCAACGGGCTATACGCCCCTTGAATTTTGCTGTCCTTCTTAAATTTACTTACTCTCTCTGCACATTTAACTCCATGCTCCGTCAGACCATCCCTCTGCACATGTATCCTCCTTATCACTCGTTCCGCCTCACCTTTCTCTACTTCACACTTAATAGTCCGGAACCGTGTGGTCCTCACCTGTCCTTTATGCTTCATCTCGCTATCCTCTCTCACATTCTGGATCCCTGCCCCCTGCAAATTTAGTTTAAAACCCCCCAAGCAGCACTAGCAAACTTTCCTGCAAGAATGTTAGTACGCCTCCAGTTCAGGTGTAAACGGTCCCGTCGGAACAGATCCCACCTTCCCTGGAACAAAGCCCAAATATCTAAAAACCTGAAGCCTCCCTCCTGCACCATCCTCTCAGCCACGTATTGATCTGTATAATCCTTCTGTTCCTCGCCTCACTCGCACTTGGCACAGGTAGCAATCCTGAGACTGTTACCCTGGAGGTCCTGCCCTTCAGCCTCGCACCTACCTCCCTGAACTCACTACGCAGGACCTCCTCACTCTTCCTACCCACGTCGTTGGTCCCTACATGGACCACAACATCTGGATTCTTGCCCTCCCTCTCGAGAATAACCTGCACCCAATGTGAGATGTCCAGGACCCCGGCACCATGGAGGTAACATACCATCCGAGACTCCCGATCTCCCCCACAGAATCTCTTATCTGCCCCACTGACTATAGAATCCCCTATCACTACCGCTGTCCTCTCTTCCCTCCTCCCCTTCTGAGTCGAGGGTCCAACCTCAGTGCCAGAGACAGGACCACTGCAACTTGTTCCTGGTAGGTCATCCCCACCAACAGTATCCAAAACGGTATATTCCTCCAGTCACAGGTCTCCAATCAGAGAGGCAACCATCTGCTACCACTACCTGCCTTCCCCCACAACGTCAATGTCTACTCCCATTTACTACCTCGTCTTGAATGCCAAGAGAATGACCAACATATTATGAGGGACCTTGTCAAATACCTTGCTAAAGTCCATGTAGACGTTATACAGTGTTTTGCTTTCATCAACTTTCTTCGTAACATTTCTTGTAACTTCTTCGAAAAACTCTACACAGTTGTCCAAAATACACAAAGTCATGTTGAATATCCCTATTCAGTCCTGTTGATTCAAATACTCATTATTCCGGTCCTTCCAATGCATTTCCACTTCTGCTGTCGGACGCACCGGCCTACAATTTTCTGGTTTAATATTGGAGACTTTTTTTTTAAACAGCGGAACAAAATTAGCTATCCTTCAATGCTCTGGTACCTCTCCTATCGCTGAACATTTTCAACGTATCGGTTACACTCCTACAATTTCCACACTCGCCTCCTTCAGGGTCCGAAGGGTGAACTTGTCAGTCGCTGGGATTTATCAACTCGAATTTGTCCAAATTACTGAACACTTACTCATCCGTAATATAACATTTATGGCCTCACTTCTAGAGATTCTGTGTCTTTTTCCCGAGTGAACACAGCTGCAAACATCCACTTAAGAACTCCTCCAGCTTTTTTGCTCTATGCATGCATTACTATTCTGATAATCCAGACGATCACTTTTGTCCACTGCAATCCTTTTGCTTTTAAAATACCTCTATAATCCCTCACCCTGTCTGCCAGGAGAACCTTATGCCACCCGATAGCCTTCCTGGTTTCTTTTTCCTGTGTCATTTTGCATTTCCTCGACTCCATTAGCACCTCACTTTTTTCCTACCTGCTTACACCAGCTATGCACCTCCTATTTTCTTTTCTTTTCCAGGTCCTCAATATCTGTTGAAAACCAAGGTTCCCAAGAACTGATATTTATGAATCTGATAGACTCATAAATACTTTGAACTCTAAAAATTCTATCTTTCAAGGTCTTCCACTTACCAAGTTCGCATTTGCCAGAATATAGCCTGACCCAATCCACACGAGTCAGATCCTTTCTGATACCATCAAAATTGATATTTCTCCAATTTGGAATTTCAACCCATGGAGCAGAGGTATCGTTGTCCGTACTTCCTTTGAATCTGATGGCACTGTGATTACCAAATGCAAAGGGTTCTCCCACACAGACTTCTGTAACTTGTGTCCTGTCTCATTCCCTACTAGGACAACAAGTATCACACACTCTCTCTTTGGGAATTCAATGTACTGATTAAGGAAGCTTTCCTGAACATATGAATCAAAGTCATCAGTATATCTGCTCGATATGCAGTATGAGAGTTCCAGTCCATATGTGGAAGGATAAAATCTAATGATAACATATAATGTTTCTTGCAATATTCAGTGACTTCTACTAACTTTTTCCTCTAAATCCCGCGGACTCTTGGGTGGTTTATCCCTCATGCTATGTCACGTCGAAACAACGGAACTTCAGAATATTGATCTGCTACTGCTCTGCAAGTCAATAATGGCATCGATATTATAATTCCATCTGTTGATCCACGACCTGAGCTCATCTGCCTTTCCTTCAATACTTCTTGCACTGAAATATACGCAGCTCAGAACATTAGTCACAAATTGGTTACCTTTCGATTCCTGACTTTGTCTGAGATCTTAACAACATCTGTTTGAGAAAGTTGGATAGGTACATGGATGGGAGGGGATGGAGGTCAGGTCAATGGGACTCGACGGATTAACAGTTCGATACGGAGACCGGAAACCGTGCACAGTAAAACTCTGGGCGTGGGAAAGGGAGAATGAAAATCATGCACCGTAAAAAAGCCGGCGTGATAGGATCCAGAGACCGTGCATCGTTTGCGGAAAAATACCCATGTGAGATTGGCGACCGGGAAACGTGCGTGGTAAAATCCCCGACTGTGGGATACCAAGACCGGGAACCGCAGTCTCACGCAGGATTAGTTCAGTGACTAGTGATAAGCCATGACGAACATCTTGCCACTGTGAAAGAATAAATATTTAGTCCAATAATTCTGGCCTCTTTCACTTGTCCATACCTCCTGACCGCCGCTCTTCAGCCTGCTCTCTTCACCAACCTTCTCCCTCACCCCTCCGAAGTCACTTCACTCTACTCGCCACCCGTCAACCTCACCCTCCTTTCTCATCATCGGATTAGCGCTCACCCTCCTACCCGTCCGCAAACCACACCTTCACTTCTTCTGCCCCAATCCCGGCTCCCACACTGTTCCGTCATTCATGTTATTCTCAGTCTCCCGTCTTTTCTCGTCGCCCAACTCGGTCACACATCCTCCTCACTGTACAGGCCACCACCCCTCCCTCCTCACCTTCCTCCTCGTTCATCCCTCTCTCCTTACCATTCTAGATGCACTCCTTCCTCGCTGCACCCCTCGCTCACCTAGTCCTCCTCGACGCCTCATGCACTCCCCTTCTTCCACGTCCCATTCACTCATCCTGTCCTCCACACCATTTATACCACATTCCCCTCCACTCTCCCTAATTCCCTCTGTCACTCCCTCACTACTCAAGTCATTCACTCTCCCTAACATTTACTCCTTCAACGCTCTCGCTCCTCTCTCTCCCCTTTCCTTCGTCTTCTGTCCTATCCCACGCCCCTCACTCTACGCCTCCCATTACCTTCTCACTTCTTGTCTCTCAGTCACTCCATCACTCTACCAGCTTTTCTCCCCGTCTTTGTCCCTCCCTCTCTCTTCCCCTTCTTTCCGTCTCCGTATCTGTCCCACTCTCTCCGTCCTTCTCTCACTCCTCTTTCTAGATCTCTCTCACTCTGCTATCCCTCTCTCCACAAACCTTCTCCTCTGTCCCTCCTCCTTTCTCTTCCCACGTCTCACTCTTTCTTCCCTTCTCTCCGTCCATCGCTCTTCCTCCTCTCTCTATCGCCCTCTGCCCTCACTCTCCCCATCCTTCACTCCCGCAGTCTCCCCCCACACTCTCTACCTGCCCCCACACAATTTCAGCTTCACCGTCTCCACCTTCTACACACTCACCCTGCCGTTCCCCCTAACCTGCTCTCCCTATCACTCTCCTCCTTACTCTCACAGTCACCTCCCCTACCCCCCAACATTCGCCCTTACATCAACAGTATTGAAGGGTTTAGTGGGAACAGTAACTGGGAATCAGGCAGGATCATACCCTATATCCTATATCTTATCGTCGCATTATACTGCTGCCGCCAAGACAAAAATGTTTACGATATATGCCTGCAATATGACATCTAGTTCTGATAGCTTTTCCGGGATTGAATCCGATTTATCCATCGGGTTGAGGGCCACTTCCTGTGGTCTTCCTTGTTCCCCAATGACAAACTGACGGACAGAGAGGGACAGACGAACCCAATAACAGACGGAGGCCGTCGTGGGCCAGTCATGCCGCTGTTCCGCTCGTTAATGGTGGAAACCCACCTTTTTCGTTTCACTTTCCGGAAAGCCGGACTCTGGTCGCTGCCGATTTGGAGCTGTGCTCACAGGGACATCCGAGGCTTTTTGAAGCAGACGCGCTCCCACCAACCTGAGATGGCACTTGTAGTGCGGACGGTGCTGTCGCAGCCCCGGGAATATCAGCTCATGGACTCAGACACTGGAAACTGGGCGACAGCACGACTACACAATTTCTTCCCCCATTTCATAACTTCCATGCTTAGTTTCTCCCCAGAGCAGTGAAAGTAAAATCGCTGTTGGTGGTCTGTTGTTTTATTTTTAATGTATTTGCATTTAACTTAAGCTGTTAACAAACTACTCGCAGATTAATGTTGTGACAGAAGGCAAAGCTCAGGACTTGACCATCAGTGCAACTTCTGAGAGCAACTGGGAAGCGAACCAGGATGAACTCGTCGAACCACATCCGCACATCACGCCTTCCCCCGTCCCGGGAATTCCTCGACCACCGGCCGCTGGCCACTGCCCCAGTGACACAATCCCCTCTCTGAGAAGAATGGCGGTGGATCTCAGGTGTGGAGCTTGATAACGGTCTCTTTCCCTTTTGTGTCCACAGGCTGGAAGTATCTAACTAAGCTGAGGATCCTCCCGTCCTTCCTGATGCCCCAGGAAACCCGGCGCCAATGGGAAGGTGAGATAAACCTCGCTCGGTGGCCTCCCCCTGGATACGGAGCATGCGCCTGGCGTACAGGGGGATTTGTACCCAGGCATGGACTGAGTCATTCCGCTCCTACCCGAGAGTGCAAAGCATAGAGAGAGGAACTGAACGGTCCCAGTCCTGCTTCCTGACAGGTGCAGCTGTTTGGAAAGGTAACGTGACAGGAGGAGCGGGGATAAGCCGTTACTGAGGAAGAGATAGATACAGACAAACATACAGACGGCGAAAAAGCTCATTGAGCCAAGTCGCACATTACCCGTTCTACAGGTGCCCGTCCTTCCCAGTAACACAGTGTCTAATCCCGCATTACTCTGGTATTAAAGCCCATGTCAGGACACTCCGAAATCTGCGCACAGCATCCCCGCCAGTCCTGTTTCACAAACATACTGTCGCTCCAGATCCAGCTAATGCCGTGACGGGGCTGCAGATCGCTGGAGGCCTGTTGACTCAGCCACACTGGGAGGAGCCTGATCCCTCACCCAGCAGCATAGAGACATTCACAATATTTCTTATTTGTTTCACAGAGCGAAGCAAACGCAAACAACCTTTTTCCTGGTAGGTTAGCAACATACACACTGAGAAGCGATAAACCAGACTCTATAAGCAGTGAAAGCTTTGGCAATTGCTCGTTTGTCAATATAAAATGTATACCCTCAAATTCAATTTACGTTCGTCCAATCGAGAGATCTGAGTTTGGGTTCTCTGATACTGTTCCCATAACAACCACAAAATGCCGGAGGAAATTAGCAGGGCAGGCAGCATCTACGGAGAAGTATAAACTGTCGATGTTTCGGGTCGAGAAATTCCTTCCCATAGATGGTGTCTGAACTTCTGGATTTTTCCGGCAAATAGCATGTGTTACTCTAAATTTCCAGAACCTGCAGACTCTCTTGTGTTTACTATTTCGATAGTCTGATTTTAAAATCACACCCATTCTGAATTACCGCTACATCTATATCAAGGCTGAAGAATATTCGGATTCCTTCCTTAACATCTGCTCTACCCTTTGAGCTTCTGTTCTTTCACAGCATCCTGCAATTTGTAATAATGAGCACCCAGACCCAGTCATCTGTAAGCGCTATTTGGCCGGACTCAGACATAACGCTTTCTGAATAGTAAAGAAAACTATTGAGGCTTCTAGAAGGATACCCGCGAGTCTAGGTCCGACCTCATTAAATTGGTTTGCAATCACTCTGTAGTCAGAGCTTTTCTTGTAAAATAACAGGATTAAATTTGCCACCAGCCCACTGAGCCTTCTGCCCCAAGCTTTCGTTCCGCAACACACATCAAAGTTGCTGGTGAACGCAGCAGGCCAGGCAGCATCGGCAGGAAGAGGTACAGTCGACGTTTCAGGCCGAGACCCTTCGAATGCCGCCCGCCGCTTTCTGTAACTGGTCACCCCCCACTGTTTGCTATGTATCGAGGCCTTGAACAGACAAAGTCTTTGCTTCGACAGGACTTTCAGGACATCAGCTCAGAAACACCCACAATAAACACAGTCTCAAACAAAAACCAACATCATTCATCTGAAACGGCAAGTTTTGCTAAAAGGGAACTCATGTTGCCTGAACAGCTCTTCGCACGCTTGCTTTGCAATTGTAACACCTGGTTAGAGAACTGTTCCTAATCTCATCCATCTCTTGCAGACTCTCTGGTGTTCATTATTTTCGTAGCACGATTTCCCTGCTAACATTGATTTACAATCGCACCCTCTTTGCATTACTTGTAACTTATATCAAAATTGAAAAAACATTCGGAATCCTCACTTAACGTCGACGTCGCCTCTTTGCTTTTGAGCTGCTGTTCACACACAGCATTCTTGTGATCTGTAACAATGAGCACCCACCCGGTCATCTTACAGCCGTAATAAATTGAAACAAAGATCGGAAATAAATATCAGAAACTGAATTATTCTCAACTTAATTCACCAAGATAATTGCCAGGTTTACTCTTAATTCACTAAGAGTAAACATAGCAATTATCGGCCCGTGAGTTTGACGTCAGTGGTGGGTAAATTGGTGAAAAGTATTCTTAGAGATGGTATATATAATTATCCGGATAGTCAGGTTCTGATCAGGAACTGTCAACATGGACCTGCAGGGATGGTCATGTTTGACAAATCTTATTGAATTTCTTGAAGTGGTTATTAGGAACGTTGACGAGGGTAAAGCGATGGATGCTGTCTACATGGACTTCAGTAAGGCCTTTGACAAGGTCCCACACGGAAGGTTGCTTAGGAAAGTTCAATCGTTAGGTATTAATATCGAAGTAGTAAAATGGATTCAGCAGTGGCTGGATGGGGACGCCAGAAAGTAGTGGTGGATAACTGTGTGTCAGATTGGAGGTTGGTGACTAGTCGTGTGCCTCAGGGATCTGTACTGGGTCGAATATTATTTGTCACATACAGTAATGATCTGGATGATAGGGTGGTAAATTGGATGAGTAAGTATGCAGATGATACTAAGATAGGTGGAGTTGTGGATAATGAAGTAGGTTTTCAAAGCTTGCAGAGAGATTTAGGCCATCTAGAAGAGTGGGCTGAAAGATGGCAGATGGAGTTTAATGCTGATAAATGTGAGGTGCTATATTCTCGTAGCAGTAATCAAAATAGGACATATTTGGCAAATGGTAGGGCATTGAAGAATGCAGAAGAACAGAGGGATCTAGGAATAATGGTGCATAGTTACCCGAAGGTGGAATCTCATGTGGATAGGGTGGTGAAGAAAGCTATTGGCACGTTGGCCTTTATAAATCAGAGCATTGAGTATAGGAGTTGGGGTGTAATGTTGAAATTGTACAAGGCATTGGTGAAGCCAAATTTGGAGGATTGTGTACAGTTTTGGTCACCGAATTGTAGGAAAGATGTCAACAAAATAGAGAGAGTACAGTGAATATTTACTAGAATGTTACCTGGGTTTCATCACCTAAGTTACAGAGAAAGGTTGAACCAGTTAGGTCTTTATTCTTTGGAACATAGAAGGTTGAGGGTGGACTTGAGGGCGGTATTTAAAATTATGAGGGGGATAGATAGAGTTGACGTGGATAGTTTCCCCCCCCCCCCCATTGCGATTGGGGGAGCTTCAAACAAGAGGACATGAGTTGAGAGTTAAAGCGGAAAAGTTTAGGGGTAGCTTGAGGGGGAACTTTTTTACTCCGGGAGTGGTAGCTGTGTGGAAAGAGCTTCCAGCAGAAGTGGTTGAGCCAGGTTCGATGTCTTTGCTTAAAGTTAAATTGGACAGCTATATGGACAGGAAAGGAATGGAGGGTTATTGGCTGAGTGCAGGTCGGTGGGATAGGTGAGAGTAAGAGTTCGGCACGGACTAGAAGGGCCGACATGGCCTGTTTCCGAGCTGTAATTGTTATATGGTTATATGGAATGTTCAGTTTCCGTGTGGATATATTTACAAGTCGTTTTCTTCCAAATGCATAGCAGACAATCAGGTGAAGTTCAGTTAGTAGCTGTGGGGAGGGGCCGGTGTTGCTGTTCTGTGAGACTCACAGCGCGATTTTCTGTGTGCAAGCGGCTGCCTGTCAACCGGGCGGACTCCGACACGCAGACATTCCTCAGAGCAGGGAGCGGCCTCACGGCTGAAGACAAGCAAGCCAGTTCGACATTTCGCCCTCACATACAACTGTGAACAAAGCTAATTTAAAGCTGTATTTAAATATTTTTGTTACAGAAGAAAAAACTATTGGTGCAGGATAATATATAAAAAAAGTTCCCTAGTGTCTGCAGTCTGCAGGTTTCCTTGTTACAATTGCTATCAGACTTTGTGAGTTTCCAGTATTTTAATTTACCTCAACATCCGATCATCTGTGGCTTTAGTATTATTATTTTTAATGTAATTTCATAAAGAGATCTGCGGCATTCTGAAATGAGACAATTCGCACAGTAAAATTTCACGGATCTCTGTTATTTTGAGTAGTTAGTTTTACTGTGTGTGTGTGTGTGTGTGAGACAGAGAGAGAGAGAGAGAGAGAGAGAGAGATCGGAGATCGGAGACGGCACCCTGCCCTATGGTACATTTCGGATATCACTATCGGTGTGAAAGTTTCTTCTACACTGACTCAGTAGAAACCGACTGGACTATGTTTGTGATTGAAGGTAACAACATCGTTTCCCCTAACCCATTTGGTAAATAATTCATTCGTTAACTTAAGCATTTCAGAGCTTCTTTCTCTCACTGAATTCCTTCCCGGTCCGGAAAACAGCCGAGCCCCTCTGTAAACGCCCCCTAACTCTGAAGAGTCGGAGACAACACTTACTGTGATGTTGAAACCGGACGGAGTTCAGTGCCGTCCCGGGTGAGCGGTGTACTTACCATGCACAGAGATTTCAGTCCAAGCTGCTACCCCCGAGCTTATTCGGTTATATAGTCTCCGTCGTTCATTACAGATACACTGATCTGATTGAGCTGGTATACGCGCACACGGCCGCAGTTCTGGTTTGCACACCCTCGGCGGCCCGGGACATGTCCGACCGCGGGAGGAGAGAGGACTGCGGCAAGTGGAGCAAACACAGGCAGGAATATCAAAGGCTGCCTTATGGTCCTGTCTGGATTTCCGTGTAAATCTCACGATTTCCCTCCATATCAAAGGCTGCCTTATGGTCCTGTCTGGATTTCCGTGTAAATCTCACGATTTCCCTCCTTGCTCTTCAATCACAACCAAAGGGACGGAGATTCTTTATTTAATTCAGCGAATCACAGGCTGTGGATTTGATCCATCCTGGGTTCTGGAAGGTTCTGAACTCCACCCTGTGTGAGAACAGAGCTTCCCAGAGCAGGACGAGTTTCAGCTGGAACATCCCTCACCCACCCCGGTACAGGGAGTCGCCTTTCTGCTGAAATCAAAACCAAACACGTTCGACAATTTGCCCCCAGGGGAAATCTGAACAACTTTTGTCATAGATTTTCAGTGAGCTTCTCGATTTAGGACAATTTATTAATATTATTTTATTAACACTAACATTCAGAGATTTTTGCTTTTCCATCCGGGCAGCTGTTGCCACCTGAATTCCCTCGCCCACGCTGAAAAACGAGTTTCATTTCACGAGCAATGGTTGCTGATCCACATCCCGCCAGAAACATTTGTGGTGTCTGTCGCTGCTAAAAGTCGCCTATTCCAATTGGACCGAAGTTTTACCGAGGGAGGAAGTTATAACTGACGGGATGGTGAGGTTGTGTGCGACTCACGCCATGGTGTACTCAAATTGTGGAACGCGCGTGGAAGAAGTTTGCTATGAGGAGGAGCTGCCCCCTCCCTATCTCGTCTCCAAACCCCGTCCCGAAATTTCCCGCCCTCTCAGAGGATAGGCCCGGACAGCTCCAGGCTGTGGAGCGGGAAGGGTGTTGTCAAATTGGCCAGCAAAGGCAGCAGTGGGATTCAGAATTGCTGGACTAATAGAGACGAGGTGTCGATTGCGAGATGGACAGCATGGAGCCCCATTATCTTTTGTAGGGACACAGGTGTGGGGAGAGAGTGGTAGTGTTCAGAGATAAGTGAGGGATTTTGCCAACAAAAGGGAGGAGAGAGGTAAAGAAGATAATAAACCGTCCTTCAAGCTCTGTGTCTTCCCTCTCTCCCTCGCCGTACCGCTCAATGCCACTCTCTCTATCTCTCTCTCAGCACCCTCGGTCTATGCCTTCGCGATAATCTTTGCTCTCTCATCTGTAGATCGTCTCTCCCCTTCCTTTTTTCTCGCCTCTCTCCTTCCTTTTTCTTTCCTTTCATATTCTCTCTGTTAAACCGCTCGCCCTTTCTCCTCCCTCCACCTCCCCACCTCTCCATCTGTCTCATACCACTCCTCCAACCTTCTCATTTCCCCTCCCCCCTCTCCTCCACCCACTCTTTCTACGTCCCTTTCTCCACATACCCTTTTATGCAATACTACTTGGAATGGAATGCACGCAGCTCAGAATATTAGTCGTACCAAACTTAATCTTTTCATTCCCGACAGGTCAGAGATATTAACATCTGTTTGAGAAATTTGGATATGTAGTGGGATGGGAGGAGTAGGGAGACCAAGTAATGGGTCTCGGTAGTTTAACGGTTCGGCACGGAGATCTGCAACCGTGCACATTAAACCTCTCAGGGTGGCAGATTGGGAATTATGCGCAGTAAAACTCCCATGTAGCATGCGGAGACTGGAAATGGTGTGCGGTGGGATATAGAGACTGGTAATCGTGTGAGGTAAAACTATCGATGTGGGACATGGAGAAAGGGAACAGTGCGTGGCAACCCCCCGGGTTTGCGATACAGAGACAAGGAAATATAATCTCACTGTGAACTTGTTCGGTGACTTCTGAACAACCGGGAATAACTTCATTCTCGCTGTGGAATGAATAAATAGTTAGTCTAACAATACTGGCCAGACCTCCCTCCACCTGCCTTTTGCCATCACCTCCCCTTCCTCGCCATATTCATCCCTCCTTGTTTGCTGCGTCTCTCTCCCAGCCGTCTCTCCTCACTGCCCCTTCCCACCCATCCCTCTTCTCCATTCCTCTCAACTCACCCCTCCTATCTCGCCCAAGTTTCCTTCCTTCCTCTACCTGCTCTTCTCACTCACCGATCGCGCATGCTCAGCCCTTCGTCCTTACCCCACTCCTTCACTCCTTCTGCCTCACGCTCGTCTCCCTCACACCGACTGCCTCATTGCCCTACCAAATCTGTCACCGTTCCTCCACTCCTCACATCCCTTTCATCCATCCCTCCTCTCTACCGATCTTCACCATTCCTTTCTCCTCGCTTCCTCAAACACTCACATTCACCACCCACTTCCACCCTCACTCTCCCTCTTTTCCCCACTCTCCCTCTCACCATAATGTCATCAACCGCATCAACTTTCCACATACCCATCCCGTCAACTTTCTCCTCGTCCCTCCGTTGCCCCTAGAGACGGTTCTTAGATTCACTTTTCCACTCCTTCCCCCTCACCCTCCGCTTACACTCCCCATCGCCCTCTCCCTCTGTCACCGCTAACTCTAAACCTCACCTTAAACCTCATCCTCAAACTCGCTCACCCTCCCCCCACACTCACTCTTACTCTCACTACCACCGCCCCCCACACTCACCCCGAACTTCGCTCTCGCCTCATCATAAACTGTAGCCCAATGCTCACCCTCACTCTCTCCCTTTTCCTCACACCCACCCTCACACTTACATATAGAGCATTGAAAATGTAAGTGGAAATTTTAACTGTTCCATTCTCCAGATAATGTTGTTGTTTTTTTTATATTAAAGAATGTTGTTGTTGAGACGCAATGGGCTGATTAACCAAAAAGAATCGTGAAGAATATTTTGTTGAGAAAATTGGAGTCTAACATCAATTAAAGACTCGTTTTAAACAAAATGTATGTTAGAGTATGAAGTGTTCGTCCCTGCAGCAGAAATGGTTAATTACAGTATTAAAGCGACTTTGCTCACATCTGAAGGTGAGTGTTTTGAGGAACGGATGAGACATGATTTCAGTCGGAAAGCCGCACCCTGTTCTCAGAAATGTGCTACAACACGCAGCTGCTTACGAGAGAACCTGAACTCCGAGTCTTACAGAACAACAACCTGCACCTGAAAAATCAGTCAATTCTCCTCCTTCCCTCTTCATTTCCAGTCCTCATGAAAGCTATCGGATTGAAACATCGACTGTTCACTTGCAGGCATGGATGCTGCCTGACCTACTGAATTCTTACAGTATGCTGTGTATTGCCGTGGTTGCAAAATAACCCCGATAGGACTCCTGTGGGGCAGTGAGTCGGGCGAGTTGAAATCCACGACTTGAAAACATCGACAATGTCAGAATATTCTTGGGCAATAGCCAACGCCCGCTAGATTTTGAAAACATCTCATTTCAGATGAGTACATGAATATATATTCTGGGTAGATTGTGAGCGTTTGTAATATCTCACAATGGCCAATGGAAGCAAAGTTTTCGATTACATTCAAGGGCCAGATGATCGATAAACGTGGGGGTGAAGAGCTCTATGAAGCGGGCGTGCTGGATGTGGGAATCTGACAAGCAAAGTTTAAATCAGTTTACTGCCAGGAGTAGCGTGAGTGGCCTATGCGCATTAGTATGTACAGAAGGAAATCAATGACACATGCCAATTGTTCGTAGGTTGAAGAGAAAATTAACATTGCACTAAATAGGCTTATTATATCCAAAGCGGTAACGAATCAGCATACGGGAAGGAGATTGACCAAGTAGCAAGACCAAGGAGCTGCTTATAAATTCAAGAGGAGGAAACCAGAGGTCCATGAGCTCCTTAACGTTATTATTTGGAAGGCCTGGACTGGGCCCAGAATGTAAATGCAGTTACCTAGGACGCATGCCAGTGCCTCTACTTCCTGAGTAGTTTGCGGAGATTTGGCATGACATCTAAAACTGACAAACTTTTATAGATGTGTAGTGGACAGCACATTGGCTGGATACAACACAACCTGTTATGGAAACACCATTGCCATTGAACGGAAAGTCACATGAAAAGAACTGGATACGGCCCCATCCATCAGGAATAAAGTCGTTCTCACCACTGGGCAGATCTACATGAAACGCATCATCCATCATCAGAGAACTCCGCCATACAGTCCACGCTCTCCACTTGCTATAGCATCAGGAGGAAAGTATACAAGCCTCAGGTCTCAAACTAGCAGATTCAGGAACAGTTATTACTCCTCAAACATCAGGCTTTTGAACCAAATGCAGAAACTTCACTTAACTTCTCTTGCCTCATCATTGAAAATTTCCTACAACCAATGGACTCACTTTCAGGAGTCCCTCAGCTTATGTTCTGAATATTTATCATTATTATTATTATTATTATTACAGTTTGTTGACTTTTCTACATTGGTTGTACGCCCTCGATGGCGTGTTTTTTCATTGATTATATTATTCTACAATAGATTTATTGAGTAAGCACGCAAGTAAAAAAAAAGAACCTCAGGTTGGTGTGTGGCGATGACACATTAATTTGAACTCTGAACGTTGAGTGCGACAATGATGTGAGTTGCTGTTATAACGAGCTGAATAATCCGTCACCTTCAGACTGAATCAGAAAAAAAAAATCCGAGGGTGGTTGATATGTTAGAAGCAGGGCAGATGTAATTGCGTGTGTAGGCAGTACGTCTCCATCAGACCCCCAGTGAGATGGTTCAAGTTACAATGTACAGGAATGAAAGCACAGTGTTTTGGGCCCGGTTTAATCACTGATTCTGACACAGTGAGAGGGTTGATTTGCTGTAAGGAAGCGATGTTAATGGAAGAAGACACGGAAGCGTCATCAATTAACAGTTGTTTAGCAGAAGTGATCAACCTGTACGTTATCTTGACAAAACAGATATTCGCAATGGCGACAAAGGGATGCCATCTGGTTTATTTCAGGTTGGAGAGGGGTGAGGGCTTGTGAAATCAATGCCTTGCGGTGCCACCATCGTCAATCAAGCATGTCCGGAGTGGTGGATCACACAGCACGGAAACAGGCCTTTGGCCGGCCATACCTGTTCTGACCATCCACTCACTGTCTACACTGGTCCCATTTATCAGCACTCGGTTCATATCCGACTGTATCTCGGTAGTTTCAATGCTCATCCACTTCGTAATGTTGTGAAGGGACCTGCCTCCATTACCACCTCGGGCAGTGTGTTCCAGATTTCAGCTACCCTCTGTGTGAAAAATCTCTTCTTCAGGTCCCTCAATACCTCTTCTTGCTCTGCTTAAATCTGTGCCATATGATCTTTGACCCACCTGTTCCAGGAACATGGCCTATATGTGCATCAGTGAGGCTTTTGATAAGGTTCAGCATGGTAATTTCCCGCGGAGAGTTAGATCACAATGGATCCAGGGAAAGCTGACTAACAGGATGCTCATTTGACTTGATGGTAGCAAGCAGAGAGTGATGGCGGCAGGATCTTTATTGGACTCGAGGCCAGTGCCTAGTGCTGGTCCCCACTGTTACGCCAATTGCAACTTGTCAACTATATCAATAACTTGGTTGTGAATGTACAGGGTATGAGTAGTGAGTTTGCAGCAAGTAAGTTCCAACAATTACTTTTTTTGAAAGCTGATAAGTATAAACACTCCCTTCCGTTTCCTTCTCCCCACTTAGCCTCCCCCTTCCCCTCCCACCTTCTGTCTCCACCCCACATACCACCTGTCTTCTCTCTCCACTCCATCTGTCCCTCTCTGTCCTTCAGAGTTCCCAGATTTGGGGTGAACGGTGAAATGTTTAACGGAACCTGAGGGGCGATTCACGCAGAGGATGGTGACATTTGGGAACGAGCTGCCAGCAGAAGTGATTGATTGGGGCTGGATTTCAATATTTAGCAGAAATTTGATCGGTACAGGATGGGAGATTTGTGGAGGAGATGATGCAGCGGATCGAAACAGCAAGATAAAAACAGGTCAGCAGGGACTAGAAGGGCTGAAGGGCCTGTTTCAGTGCTGCTGGGCTCTGTTAACCTAATAGTATTCTGATTTGTAATTTCCACAGTCAGTGCTTTACTGCTGATGACTGAACCCAGAAATTTCAGAATGGGTGAAGAGGTTGCGCAGTGACTAGTCCTGTGTTCAATGTTATTGGGACGTCTCTTCACGGTAAAGATATTGTCTTCTCCAGTCGTTTTCTCTCAGTCTGTAACGGAACAAGTTCATTGCCTACAGCAAGTCACAGAACTGACAGAGAAAGGAACCCACACGGAGGGTTTCCCCACACTTTCTCAGTCTGGTAATGGAGAAAGTTTCCCAGTCCCAGGGAGTGATGTGGGAATTTTTTGTGGAAATGAGGAATGCCTTGGTAAAGATGGACAAAATGATTAAAGAAGTTCTCGAGCTCGGTGTGTAACACACTGAAATGAAAATTACATTGAAACATTGTAGACTGAACAATGTTATAGAACATAGACATAGAACATAGAACAGTATAGCACAGAAACAGGCCCTTCGGCCCACAATGTTTATAGTTCCCTGGAAGTGGCCAAGTAAATTTGCAATCCAACGGCTATAGATACTAATCCATTATTCTTTCAGAAAATCCATCTCCTTCCATTTTCCTCACAGTCATGTTCCGATCTAAGAGTCTCTTTAAAGTCTCTACTGTATATGGTTCCACCAAAACACTCGGCTCTCATCCTCGGCACTCCGAAACTGTGTAAACGAGCTTGCCTTTCACGCAAGGGTTTCCTTTCTTCTTTGAACGTACGACCTCTCACATTAAATGCAGATCCTTTGGTATTAGACATTTCAACAACTCAACAAAGATACCGTCTGACACGAGGAAATCTGCAGATGCTGGAATTTCAAGCAACTCACATAAATGTTGCTGGTGAACACAGCAGGCCAGGCAGCACTCTAGGAAGAGGTATAGTCGACGTTTCAGGCCGAGACCCTTCGCCAGGACTAACTGAAGGAAGAGCTAGTAACAGATTTGAAAGTGGTAGGGGGAGGGGAGATCCAAAATGATAGGAGAGGACAGGAGCGGGAAGGATGGACCCAAGAGCTGGATGGTGATTGGCAAAAAGGATATGAGAGGATCATGGGACAGGTGGCCCAGGGAGAAGAAAATGGGGGAGGAGGGGAGCCCAGAGGATGGGCAAGGGGTATAGTCAGAGGGACAGAGGGAGAAAAAGGAGAGAGTGAGAAAGTATATATATATATTTAATCCGGACAGTAGAGGAGGCCGTGGATAGACATATCAGAATGGAAATGGGATGTGGAATTAAAATGTCTGGCCACTGGGAGATCCTGCTTTCTCTGGCGGACAGAGCGTAGGTGTTCAGCGAAACGGGCTCCAGGTCTGCGCCGGGTCTCGCCAATATATAGAAGGCCACATCAGGAGCACTGGACGCAGAATATCACCCCAGCCGACTCACAGGTGAAGCGAGTCGACCTACTATATATATACCTCTCATAATCTTATAAACCTCCATCATACTGCTCCTCACACTCCACCGCTCCAGAGAAAACAATACGTTTGTCCAACCACATACCCTCTAATCGGGCTAATAGCCTGGTAAACCTCTTCTGCACTCTCTCCAAGGCCTCAGAATCTTTCCAAGAGTGAGGCAACCGCAATGGTTCGCAATACTCCAGATATGGCCTGACTAGAGTTTTATCAGGTGCACATAACTTCCTGACTTTTGGACTCAGTGTCTCGAGTAAGAAAGTCAAGTATGACAAATGCCTTCTTAACCAAATAATCAACCTGCATAGCCAATTTCAGGGAGGTTTGAATTTCAATCCCAGATCGTTCTGTTCATTAACACCTAGTCAGCGTCTTGTACTTAACAGTGTATTGTATGTTTACATTTGACATATCGAGGTGCAAGAACTCATATTTGCCTGGGTTATACCCCATCTGCCATTTCTCTGTCCATGTCTGCAACTGATGTGCAGTACATCCCACTCTATTCTTTGCCAGTCATCTGTGCTATCCATACCCCTGTACATTTTCAGCCAGGTCAGTTATATACATCATAAACTGCAGAGGTCACAGTACCGATCCCTGCGGAACACCAGTAATCATAGAGCTCCAGCTAGAATAGGTCCATTCATTCATCACCTTCTGTCTTCAAAGGGCAAACTAATTCTGAATTCAATAATGGCCAAATCACCACTGATGCCATGCATCTTAATCTTCTGGATGAGCCTCCCATGTGGGACCTTGTGAAATGCCTTTCTGAAATGAGGTGAAATAGCAACCATAGTTCTACCTTTATCAATCATCCTCGTCACCTTATCAACAAAATCAATCAAGGTAGTAAGACACAATTTGCCAAACGAAAGGTCATGCTAACTCTCCCTAATCAGGTTTTCCAAATACTCATGAATCCTATCTGTCACAATACTCCCGTACCTTCCCTGCCACTGAGGTGAGACTTGCCGGTCTATAGTTTCCATGATTATCCCTGATGTCCTTCTTGAATAATGGAGCAACATGAAATTCTCATCAGTCCTCCAGGACCTGGCCTGTGGCTACGGAGGACAGAAGTATATTTTGTCAAGGCCCCAGCAATCTCTTCATTTTCCTCTCAATTACCTGAGGTATATCCCATCAGGCACTCGGAACCTATCCAACTTATTGCTATTTAAGATACCGAGCACTGTCTCCTCCCATACTTCAAAAAGCCCCAGCATAATAGTACTCTTGGCAATGATCTCCGCATCCTCCACGTCCTTCTTTTTGGTAAATATTGATGTAAAATACTCATTCTGGACCTCACCCACATCCTTTGAACTCAAGCAAATACTCCCCCCACCCTCTCACTTTATCGTTGTGTGTTTCCCACCCTCTCCCTTGTTATCTCTTGCCCCTGATGTATATAGAGCATACCAAGGGCATTTCATTGTCCATCCTAGCTTTCCCAACTCCCCTCCTAAGTTATTTTCTGGCTTCTTTATAATCCTCCAAGACACCCTTTGATTCTAGCTTCCTCAGCTTTACCTATTTTTCATTTTTATTCTGGACTACACGCATGACCTCCCTCGACATCCACGGTTCTCTTACCCTGCCATCCATGTCCTTCCTTCTGACTGGAACATACCTGTCCTGTAGTCTGTGCAGTTAGACATTAATTACCTTCCACATTTGGTTGTGGACTTGCTCAAATGCAGCTGTTCCCAATTAACTCTCCCTAGGTACTGCACGGAGCTCTCATAATGTAACTTGCTCCATTTTAACATCCTTTCACAAACTCCATGTTTATCCTTATCTGTTGCTATCGTACAATTTAAGGAGATGTGGTAGCTGTTTGGTCTGAAATGTCGGTCAGCTGGCCAGGTTCATTACCTAACGTCAGATCCAGTACAGCTTCTGCTCCTGTTGGACAATATACATACTAATTTGATAAACCCACCTGGATGCCGCCTCTAAACCACTTGTACTAACAATGTCCCAGCTTACCTTCCTTTCTTTGCTATGATATCGGTGATCATGGTCTTTCCATGACGCTCATTGTTTGGCAATTTTTTTTCGACAGGAGCGCTTTTCTATTGCCTTCTCCCAGAGATTATCTTTACAAGGCAAATGACTCCAGCCATGATCAATGCTATTCAGATGTTGTCCGCCCAGTGTCAGTGATCACATAAGCACAACTTGAGACCTGCGTTGATTGCTCATGCTACCATCCACCACATTCTTCCACAGCTTCACATGGCCCTGATTCGGTAGAGACGCATCTTGTACAAATCTATCGAGTCGACTCTCAACCTCCTTTGCTCCAAAGAGAATGTACAGAATGTCTTATCCAAGCAGCGTCATGGTAAACATCCCATGCAACCTGTATAAAGATTCCGTATCCTTTCTGTAACGAGGCGTTCAGACCTGAAGACAGTAATCCAAGTGTGATCTAACCAGGATTTCAGAGTTACAACAGTAGATTGCGGCTCTTAAACTCAAGCCCCTGACAAATGAAGGCAACTCCCAATATCCCTGCTTAATCACCCTATCAACTTGCTAAGAAGCTTAGAGTGATCATTGGATCTGGACCCTATCATTGTTCTGTTCCACCACACGGCTAACATTCCTGTCATTAACACTGTGCTCTGCTTTCAAATTTGTCCTTCCATGGTGAATCACTTCTCAGCTCTGCTCTGCATTCTGTCCATGTCCTGTTGTAACCTACGACAATCTGTAACACTGTCCACAACTCTACCAACCTGGCATATCATCCGCCAATTTACTAATTCCTCCCTTCCACTTCCTGATTCAAATCATTTATAAATATCACAAAAGTGGAGGGAGTGGGTGTGGTCCGAGACCAGATCTCTTCAGAACACCACCTCTGTGTGTAATCATCCCTTGTCAAAACTTATTCTGAATCCTGCAGCTATCATTCCCAGAAGACCACGCCTACTTACTTTCTGAAGGACACAACCATGGTAAACCTTATCAAATATCTTATTAAATATCACCAGATCAAACTCTCTATTTTTATCATATGCTTTGTCACATCAGAGACTTCAAGCAGGCTCGTGTAATTTCCAGCACATTCTCTCTCTTCAGCTGGTTATGTTCCAGCACATCAGCCCAGTTAACGCCCTCACAAACATTAAGATCTCTCTCACTGGTGAATACTGAAGTAAAGACAGTTGTCTTGATGGTAGGAAGCAGAGAGTGATGGTGGGAGGCTGTTTATTGGACTCAAGGCCCGGCCCAGTGGGGTTCCCCAGGGTTACACCCCATTGCTGTCATTATTTATTGATATTTAATTATATTTGCATTTACACAGTTTGTTGAATTCTATGCTCTACTTGATCTTTCACTGATCCTGTTACTATTCTATAAATTTGCTAAGTGATCCTATAGGAAAAATTATCTCAGGGTTGTAAGTGGTGACATAGGTACTCTGATAATAAAAGTTACTTTGAAGTTTGAACATTGCTACTTGTCATTTCGATCAATAATTTGGTTGAGAATGTACAGGGTATGGAGAGTAGGTTTGCAGCAAGTAAGTTTAAACAAGTACTTTTTCTGAAAGATATTAAGTATAAACTCTCCGCTCTGTTTCCCTCTCCGCACTCGACCACCCCCTACCCTTACTGACTTCCCTCTTCACCCCGTCTTCCCTCTCACCCCCACATTGGACATAAGTTTAGGGTGAAAGTGAATTCTTTCAGGGGAGTCTGAAGGGGAATTCCTCACTCAGAGTTTGGTGGGAGTGTGGAATGAGCTGCCAGTGGAACTGGTGGTTATGGGTTTGATTTAGACACTAAAGAGAAACTTGGGTGATGACATGGATGGGAGGTGTATGGAGGCTATGGTGCAGGTAGTTGGAACTAGGCAGTAAAAACAAAAACAGGTCAACATTGACTAGAAGAGCCAAAGGGCCTGTTTCAGTGCTGCTGGGCTCTGTGACTCTGATAATATTCTGATTTGTAATTTCCACAGTCAGTGCTTTGCTGCTATTGACTGAACACAGAAATTTACCCAAGCAAGAATTGAAAGAATCTTAGCTGGCTACAAAAAGCGTTTTTCAAGCTGTGATACTTGCTAAAGGGGGTGTTACTAAGTACTGACCATGCAGGGTGCCCAAACTTTTGCTTCGGGCCCTTTTCCTTTTTCATTATTTTGAAACTATAAAAGATGGAAATAAAAATGTAACCTTGCTTAAAATATTAAAGAAATGTGCCATGTTTAACTTTATGCCTTTTGGAAATCAGGTCATCTTTTACTCGCTTAGCTATTCACAGTAACAGAAATTTAACCAGGGGTGCCCAAACATTTACATGCCACTGTATATATCCTGTGCCTTCCGAATTGCTTCCAGTAATTCCTGCCATTGCTGCTCTGTTTTCATCCCCGTTGTGCTCTTTGCAAATCACTTTTGACCAATTTTTCTCTCATACCTCTCGAATTCTCTTTATCCCACATCTTACTTTAGCTTCTCCTTCTCTAATGTCAGGGTGAAATTGATCATATTAATATCACTTGCGCCTAAGGGTTCTTTGAATTTAAGTGACCGAATTAATTCCAGTTCATTACAACACCCAATCCAGAATAATTGATCTCCAAGTGGTCTCAACCACGAATTGCTCTAAAAAAGCATCTTGTAGGCAGTCCAGGAATTCCTCCTCTTGAGACCAACACCATCCTAATTTTCCTAATCACCTGCATGACAATCCCCCATGACTATTGTAACATTGCCCTTTTGTCACGCACTTTCTATCTCCCATTGTAATTTGTGGATCACATACTCACTACTGTTTGGAGGTCTCTATACAATTCCCGTCAGGGATTTTTATTACACTTGCTGTTCCTTAATTCTACCCACAGGTTCTACACCTTCCAACAATACGCCACCTCTTTCTAATGATTTTATTTAATATTTTACAAACACAACCACAGAAAGCCACTACCAGCTTGTTCTTTCAAGAAGCATGTAAGTATCTGGGAAACAAGTGGACCTGCAGATGCTAGAAATCTAGAGAACTACACACAAAGTGCTGGAGGAGCTCAGCATGTCAGGCAGCATCTATGGATGGGAATCATCAGTTCGGGCCAAGACCCTTCATCTGGACTCTTGATACCCCCGTATCTGGAATATCCACAAGCAAGGAAAATACAAAGTAGTGCAAAATAGGGAAAACCTTTGACAACATTTCGTTCAAGGCTTTAAAAAACCTGCCAAGTAGAACTCAAAGTTAACAAATACAACAAAGGCAATAAACACTTGTATCAATACCGACATTGACTTTTTTTATATAAAAATATCTTTGTCCCATTTCAATCAGTAAAATTTACAAAGATAAATAACTCTAGAAAACTTTTCTAAGACTATTTACACTCAAACTCACTTAGATTAACACTACCTTGGACAGAATAAGGTAGAGAAATAACACACTTGAAAAAAAATCACACAACAGAAAGTATATATTTTCATCAAAAATGAACAGAATTCAGCACTCCATGTGTGTCTATGCAATCGTGATAACAAATATAGACCAGAAAACTTAAATGAGAGGCCAACTCAGAAAAATGAATCATCACTGTCAAAGAAAACATTAACCAGTGGAATGAGTATGACCCTCCATGGGAGGCATCTCAACGATCTGAGCAGATGAGATGGTGACAAAGAAGCATCGAGCACCTGACTGAGAGTTGGATTCCTCTTCCCAGAAACAGTGGGGTTCCTTTCAGAAATACAGGACAAGGCGGTTAACAAAAGGGAAAAAAAATGAAAATACATGAAATACAAACAAACAAGGCAGCAAGTGCAGAAAATGCCAAGAGAAACCAGACAAAATCCAACACATTCCAGGATCCTGCATCAGTTTAACTCAATCTGATTACTTACAAAGGTACAATCAAGTGGCAAATATCATTCACCAAAATCTTGCTTTAAAATACAAACTCATGAATGCCCTCCATCAATCCATAAAGGCACCATAAATTCAAGCCTGATCCAGTTTCAGTCAAAATCTAACAAATTATATGATAATCAGTACATTATTTCAGATAGGACAATCCATAATAGCTATCCGGATATAATATTACAGGATAAACAAGCAGGAACAACTTCCTCAATAGATATAACCATCCCAACACACACATTTTCCTTGATCAATGGAGCACTTCACCACGGGTATTGTTTGGGTCATCAGTCAGACAACCAAGATATTTTCTCAGTCAGTCAGCTTCCAAATGTTGCTACTCTGTTCTTTGCTGCCACGCCCCGTTGCTGATTCCCTTCTCCTCATCATACGTTCTTACCCTGAACATCGTCTAGAGCCCCAAACTCAGCCCTGTCCATACCTGCCTCTGGTTTCTGACCCTGCTTCGTTGAACATCCAACTGATGGTTTCCCATTCTGCTTTCAGTCTTTAGAGGACAGGGGTGTTTTCTAACAACCCTTTAGAAGCAGGGAAAATGACCCAAAATGTGGAAATGAGCCGTCAATAAGGTTAACTACCAATGTTATTCTTCCTC
This sequence comes from Mobula birostris, assembly GCF_030028105.1. Lineage (NCBI taxonomy): Eukaryota > Metazoa > Chordata > Chondrichthyes > Myliobatiformes > Myliobatidae > Mobula > Mobula birostris. The sequence goes on from NC_092382.1 coordinate 61,833,079, forward strand.
AGCCGAGAGATTAGAGGGGCAAAGAACATCTCAGACAGAACTGCAGTCAGCTCGATTTCATCAGTCTGCAGAAAATTCAAGGGGAACCTCTTCACCCGCAGAGTGGTGACTGTTTGGAACCCATCACCACAGGGGGAGCGTGACATGAACAACAGGGGAGGATTTAAAAGGACTGTCATGGAACAGAATCACTGGCAGGGTCCAGCCGGCCTGAGTTGCCTCTTTACTCTATATTAGGTGTGTTATAAATTCACTAAGTACCGGAGACAGACTTCAAAATAGAACTGATTTATTTGTCTCAGATCCAGAATATTAAATTCCAGTCCCATTAAAGGTGAATGTGCAGCAGAAGAAACTCCTCCCATGCCCAGTGACCAGAGTGCAGAACTGGGTGTGGTGAGCAGCAGCAATAATTGCAGAGTTCAGCACCGACAGTCACTCTCAAAATTGCATTGAGAAACAATGATGGACAAATATCCAGCATGAAGCTTATTGAAACTTTCTCCCCAGTGTGAACCCAGTGATGTGTTACAAGGTTAGATTACTGAGTGAATCCCTTCTCACATTCACAGCAGGTGAGCGGTCTCTCCTCAGTGTGAACTCAATGATGCACATTTGATGGAGATGGCTGAGAGAATCTCTTCCCAATCTCTGAGCAGGTGTATGGCCTCTACCCAGTGTGAACTCGCTGGTGTCTCTGTAGGCAGGATGATTGCAGAAATGCTTTCCCACATTCATAGCAGGGGAGCAGCCTCTCCTGTATGAACTGACTGGTGTACCAGTAGTTGGGATGACCAAGTGAATCTCTTCCCACATTCTGAGCAGGTGAACGGCTTCTCCCCTGTGTGAACTCGCTGATGACTCTCTAGGCTGGATGACCGAGTGAATCCCTTCCCACAGTCTGAGCAGGTGAACAGCCTCTCTCCAGTGTGAACTCGCTGATGTGCCTTCAGATTAGATGAGCAAGTGAATCCCTTCCCGCAGTCTGAACAGGTGAATGGTCTCTCTCCAGTGTGAACTGACTGGTGTGCCAGTAGCTTGGATGACCGAGAGAATCCCTTCCCACAGTCTGAGCAGGTGAACGGCCTCTCTCCAGTGTGAACTCGCTGATGTACCTTCAGTTTAGATAAACAAGTGAACCCCTTCCCGCAGTCTGAGCAGGTGAATGGCCATTCCCCGGTGTGAACTCTCTGATGTTCCTTCAGTTTAGATGACTGAGTGAATCCCATCCCACAGTCTGAGCAGGTGAATGGCCTCTCCCCAGTGTGAACTCGCTGGTGCACCAGTAGGTCAGATGACGGAGTGAAACCCTTCCCGCAGTCTGAGCAGGTGAATGGCTTCTCCCTGATGTGAACCCGCTGGTGCGCTATTAAATTGGATGACTGAGTGAATCCCTTCCCACAGTTCAAGCAGGTGAACGGCCTCTCCCCAGTGTGAACTGACTTGTGTACCAGTAGGGTGGATGACTGATGGAATCCCTTCCCACAGTCTGAGCAGGTGAACGGTCTCTCCCTGGTGTGAACTCGCTGATCAGCCATTAGGTCAGCTGATTGAGTGAATCCTTCCCCCCAAATTCAGCAGATGACCAGCCTCTGCCCAGTCTGAACTGACTGGTGTGTCCACAGGTGGGAAGACCGACTGAATCCCTTCTCACACACAGAACAGATGAATGGCCTTGTCCCAGTGTGAACTTGCTGAAGTACCTTCAGTTGAGATGACCGAGTGAATCCATTCCTGCTGTCTGAGCAGGTGAACAGCCTCTCCCCAGTGTAAAATGACAGGCATGCCAGTCGGTCAGATGATCGAGTGAATCCCTGCCCAGTCTGAGTAGGAAGGACGATTGAGTGAAGCCCTTGCTCCAATTCCTAAATATCTGGACAGTGTCAGAAAATCTGGCGTGTTGTGTTCGAGATTCCTGTAGATAAATTCCTTGTCGTTTTTAACCTGTGAAAACATTTACAAAATCCATCAGTGGGTGAAGGACAACATTTCAGATGAGATCACTTTAGTCAGCAAGCTGTGATCTGACATCACACTGTTACAGTGAGCTTCAACCCAAGCTGGAGAGAGAACTCATCTTCGAACTGGCACAGTGCTGGTATCTAGGATTAAATGTTAACTGGAATCAATCTCTCTGATGCTTTTCCTGTCTCTATAAGAATGGGGCATTTCTGCCATCTCCAATCTGTGCCTCCATTGGTATTATTCCCTCTTCCCACTGAGCTACATGGGTGTCTCGTTCCACAGTAACTGAAACACTCTCACACAAATAGCCTTTGTTGACCTGCAGCTGGGACTTTCTTTTATGCACTGTTAGATTAAAGTGCCACAGTTTTAACACCATATAAAAATTTGCTGCTGAGATGAACGGTCGGTCTGATAAAAGGAATTAGAGTGAATATTAATACTATTTAAGGTTCTTGTCACAGTCATAGAAAAGTACAACACAGAACAAGACCCTTCAGCCCATCTAGGTTGTGCTAACTATTTGAACTTTCTACTCCTATATCCCTACTATCCAGGTACTGACACAAACCTCTTAAATGTTGAAATTGAGGTCACATTCACCACTTGTGCTGTCTGCTCATTCCACACCCGGATGACCGTCTGTGTGAAGAAGTTTCTCGTCATGTTCCCCTTAACGTTTCACCTTTCACACTAAACTCATGACCTCGTGTTGTTGTCCCACCCCATCTCAGTGGAGAAGGCCAGCTTGCATTTACCCTATCTTTACTCCTCATAATTGTGGTACACCTCCATCAAATCTCCCCTCAATCTTTTACATTACAAGGAATAAACACCTGACCTGTTCAAGCTTTCCTTATAACCTAAGTCCTCCAGACCTAGCAACATCCTTATGAATTTTCCCTGAACTCTTTCAACCTCTTTTTCATCTTTCCTGTGGGTAGGCGACCAAAACTGTACACAATACTCCAAATTAGGCTTCACCAATGCCTTGTACTATGTCAACATAACATCCATCTCCTGTACTCAGTACTTTGGCTTATGAAGGCCAATGTGCCAAAATCTTTCTCTCCATCCCTATCTAACTGGGGTACCACTTTCAGTGAATTACAGACCTGTGTTCCCAGATCCCTTCCTTCTACAGCACTCCTCAGTGCCCTACCAGTCACTGTGTAAGACCTTGTTCCTACCAACGTGCAACACTTCACACTTGTCTGCATTAAATTCCTTTTTCCGTTTCTCAAACTATTTTCCCAGCTGGTCCAGATCACACCACAAGCCATGATAGTCTTCCTCACTGTCCACTACACCCCAATCTTGGTGTCATCCACAAATTTGCTGATCCAGTTAACCACACTATCATCCAGATTACTGATATAGATGACAAACAACAACAGATCCAGCACAGATCCCTGTGGCACACCACTAGTCACAGGCTTCCAGTCGGAGAGGCAACCATCTGCTACCACAGTCTGGCTTCTCCCAAAGACAGTGTCTCATCCAGTTTACTATCTCATCTTGAATGCTGAATGACTGAACCTTCTTGACCAACCTCCCATGAGGCTCATATGAGACTTTGTCAAGTGCTTTGCTAAAGTCCATGTGGACAACATCCACTGCCTTGCCTTCATCCACTTTCCTGATAACTTCCTCGAGAGACTCTATAAGATTGGTTAGACATGACCTACCGTGCACAAAGCCATGCTGCCTATCCTTCACCAGTCCACATCTATCCACATACTTAGATATTGACTTCCTGCACATACGTTCCAATAACTTCCCCACAACTGATGTCAAGCTCACCAATGTAGAATTTCCTATTTATTTTTAAAGCCTTTCTTGAACAGCAGAACAACATTGCCTGTCCTCCAATCCTCCAGTCCCTCACCTGTCACTAAGGACGATTTAAATATCTCTGCTTGGGCTCCAACAATTTCTGCACTTGTCTTCCGCAGGGTCCCAGGGGAACAACTTGTCAGGTCCTGGTGATTTATCCACGCTTATTTGCCTTAAGACAGCAAACACAGATTCCATGAAGTTGATGCTGCTTTGCCTCACTTCTATAGACTCTGTGTCCATCTCCTGAGTAAATACAGATGCAAAAATACTACTTAAAATCTCCCACTTCTATTTTGTCTCCTCATATAAATTATCATTCGGATCGTCAAGAGTGGGCCTGTTTCTGCACTGAACTTCTCCATGTTTCTGTTCCTCCCCGGGGAACCGGCATCAAACCGACGGGCCGAGCGGTCTCCTCCTACCTCTCAGCGATACATCAGACTCCGGCCGCAAGAGACGCTTCACAAACGCCCCAAACTTCCCTCGGGGGGAAATAGAAATAAATCAGAAAGCGGGACATTTACTTCGGGTTTTGTTCTTCTTGGACGGGGAGTTTAATGCGGCTGCGGAGATGTCAGTGTTGATGATCAGAGGGATCTTAGACTCCAAGTCCATCGCTTCCTGAAAGAGACTGCACAGATTGATCGGGTGGTTAAGAAGGCAAATGGCGTGGTTGTCTTTATTAGTTGAAGCACTGAGTTGAAAAGTCGGGAAGTTGTGTTGCGGCTGTTGCGAGCCTGCGGTCGGACTGTGACTGTGTCTTTAAGAGCGCCGGAGTGAGGAGGCGGAACTATGACGTCAGTCACAGGCTGACAGCGCTAACTGTGGATTTAACCATAAGAGAGAGAGAGCGGTCTGCAGACAGGCAGTCGGCCAGTCTAAAGAGAGAGAGAGAGAACGAGAACCCATATCTGATAGGAGAGGAGAGTGGAGAATAGGAGAAAGGGTTGGAGCAGTGGACCCAGAGAGAAGTGATCAGCAGGAGAGAGGACTTGAAAAGTCAGAGAGGAATTGAGGGAGTGGGATGGAGAGGTGACGGGGAGATTTGTTCACCGGAAGGAGAAATCGATATTCATGCCGTCAGGTTGGAGGGTACCCAGACGGAATATGAGGCGCTGATCCTGGACCCTGAGGGAGGCCTCATCTTGGCACAAGAGGAGGCGATGGGTTGACACGTCGCAACAGGAATGGGAATCGGAGTGAAAATGTTTGGACACCGGGAAGTCCCGCTCGGAGCGGATAATTCAAAGGTTAATTTATTATCAAAGCAGGTATCGATAAACAGAGCAACACACATAAGAGTTGCTGGTGAACGCAGCAGGCCAGGCAGCATCTCTAGGAAGAGGTGCAGTCGACGTTTCAGGCCGAGACCCTTCGTCAGGACTAACTGAAGGAAGAGCTAGTAAGAGATTTGAAAGTGGGAGGGGGAGAGGGAGATCCAAAATGATAGGAGAAGACAGGAGGGGAAGGGATGGAGCCAGGAGCTGGACAGGTGATTGGCAAAAGAGATATGAGAGGATAATGGGACAGGAGGTCTAGGCAGAAAGAAAAGGGGGATGGGGGAAACAGAGGATGGGCAAGGAGTACAGTGAGGGGGACAGAGGGATAAAAAGGAGAGTCAGAGAAAGAATGTGTGTATAAAAATAAGTAACAGATGGGGTACGAGGGGGAGGTGGGGCCTAGCGGAAGTTAGAGAAGTCGATGTTCATGCCATCAGGTTGGAAGCTACCCAGACGGAATATATTGTGTTGTTCCTCCAACCTGATGGCATGAACATCGACTTCTCTAACTTCCGCTAGGCCCCACCTCCACCTCGTACCCCATCTGTTACTTAATTTTATGCACACATTCTTTCTCTCACTCTCCTTTTTCTCCCTCTGTCCCTCTGAATATATCTCTTGCCCATCCTCTAGGTCCCCCCCTCCGCCCCTTGTCTTTCTTCCCGGACCTCCTGTCCCATGATCCTCTCGTATCCCCTTTTGCCAATCACCTGTCCAGCTCTTGGTTCCATTCCTCCCCCTCCTGTCTTCTCCCATCATTTTGGATCTCCCCCTCCCCCTCCAACTTTCAAATCCCTTACTCACTCTTCCTTCAGTTAGTCCTGATGAAAAGTCTCAGCCTGAAACGTCGACTGCACCTCTTCCTACAGATGCTGCCTGGCCTGCTGCGTTCACCAGCAACTTTTATGTGTGTTGCTTGAATTTCCAGCATCTGCAGATTTCCTGTTGTTTGCATCGATAAACAGAGTTTTTGTTTTGCTCCTCCAGGGAGCCACGAAACAAAGAAAGAAAAAGAAAGGCTTTCAGAGAGAAAAAAATCAAACTCCCACCCCACCCCCGTATAAAAAAAGAACGGCATCCCGATCATCAACCCCCAAAACCCACCCCTCCCACAAATGGGAACAATAACATCGATCCCCCAGTAAAAACAACCCGACCCCGCACAACTGCGGAGGAGCCGGTGTCACCGGTGTAGAGGAGCCGCATCGGGAGCAGCGGACACAACGGGCGACCCCGGAAGATTCACAGGTGAAGGGGCGCCTCACCTGGAAGGATGTTTGGACAACGGAGAGAGTTCGGCCATCCGGCCCTTTCACTGTGACCCCCGAACTCCACATCAAATCCGTCCAAACGAATCTGGGTGAACTTTAATGACCAATAAATATAATTCCTCTCTTTGATCAGCTGTCTGAATGATTCCCTGACTCTGAGAGGAAGGGGTGTCTATGATCCACATTGTCAGGGTGTTGAGTTTACCAGGAGACAGAGACTGCAGGGACGGCAGGTTTTCTGGTCACTAATACACTGTGTGTGGACCCCGCTGGCAATTCTGGTGTTGTGACCCGAATCGAGACAAACACCACGCTGCCCACTCCACCAACAACACGGCACAGCCGGACACATAACAGGGGACTTTACATCTCACAACACTGGATTCAGTGATGAAACCCGTGATTAATGTTGTTGTCCCACTGAAATCATAAGAAATATCCATTCAGGTGTTTTTAAATACCAGCGCTCCACCACCCGCCTGACGTCACACATGGTTCCCCTCGCGCGTATCGACGTCACACACGCGCTGCTGCGCTCTTGCTGAGGCAGTTTAACGGCTGAGCTACCCACCACGAGACCCCTCCACCCCTCACCTCCGCTGCGCTGTAGTGATTGGCCCGAAGCGATGTCAATCACTGATTACGCCCAATAGCGGAGGCGGACCAGCCGAGAGGGCGTTACCCCGCTGACATCTCTTCTCAAAGAGGAACAAACCCCAAAGTAAATGTCCGCTTTCTGATTTATTTCCATTTCCCTCCGAGGGAAGTTGGGGCGTTTGTGAAGCGTCTCCTGCGGCCGGAGTCTGATGTATCGCTGAGAGGTAGGAGGAGACCGCTCGGCCCGTCGGTTTGATGCCGGTTCCCCGGGGAGGGAGAGGATGAAGACGGTGAGAGAGGGGGCGGACAGGATGTTTGTCCCGGTGGGGACAGGAGGGGCTCATCTGTGGAAATGTCTGAGCCCACGGTGGTGGCGATTCACCACATTGGGGGGCAAACACCGGCAGACTGTTGCCCTGCAAGCGGGGACAGGACTGGAGTTGGGAGGGTGGGTGAGGAGAGGAGATTTCGGATGGTGGGGGTAAGATCTCGAAAGATGATTGCTAATGGCTCCACATCCCTTCAGCCACCTCTTTCAGATCTCTGGTGTGTTCACCATCTGGTCCAGGTGATCTATTTACCTTCAGACCATCTCTGTTTCCCAAGAACCTTCTCCCGAGTAACGTAACTTTACACATTCTGACCACTGACATCTGGGACTTTCATATTCCTGCCAGTGTCTTTGACAGATAAGAGTGATGTACAATACTTATTCAGTTCATCTGCCATCACCTTGCACCCCCACCCCATTACTACCTCTCCAGCATCATTTCCCAGTGGTTTCCACCTCTCTTTTACACTATATGTACCTGAAGAAAAAATTGGTATCCTCTTTAATATTACTGGCTAGCTCACCTATGTATTCCATCTTTTCCTTCCTAATTATTTTAGTTGCATTCTGTTGGTTTTTAAAAGCTTCCCAATCCTCTAACTTCCCAGTAATTTTTGCTCCATGCCCTCTCTTTGGTTTTTATGTTGTTTTTTGGTTTTCTCTTATCAGCCACGGTTTTGTCACCTTACCTTTAGAATACCACTTCCTCTTTGTGATTTATATATCCCGTGCTTTCCGAATTGCTTCCAGAAATTCCAACCATTGCTGCTCTGTTTCATCCCTGCCCGTATTCTTCTCAAACCAGTTTGACCAATTCTGCTGTCATGCCTCTCTAGTTCACTTTATTTCACATCTGACTTTACCTTCTCCTTCTCTAATGTCAGGGTGAATTTGATCATATTAAGATCACTTGCCCCTAAGGGTTCTTTAAACTTAAGAGACCTAATTAATTCGGGTTCATTACAACACCCAATCCAGAATAGCTGATCCCCAAGCGGGCTCAACCATGAGCTGCTCTAAAAAAGCATCTTGCGGGCATTCTAGGAATTCCTCCTCTTGACACCAACACTGTCCTAATTTTCCTAATCACCTGCATGACAATCCCCCATGACTACTGTAACATTGCCCTTTTGGCACACATTTTCTATCTCCCGTTGTAATTTGTGGCCCACATACTTACTACTGTTTGGAGGTCTCTATACAATTCCCGTCAAGGATTTTTTTTTTTACATTTGCTGTTCCTTAATTCTACCCACAGATTCTACACCTTCCAACCCTATGCCACCTCTTTCTAATGATGTTATTTAATATTTTAAAAACAGACCCACACAACCCCAATACCAGCTTGTTCTTTCCAGAAACGTATCTGGGAAACAAGAGGACCTGCAGATGCTAGAAATCTAGAGAACCACACACAAAGTGCTGGAGGAGCTCAGCATGTCAGGCAGCATCTATGGATGGGAATCAACATTTCGGGCCAAGACCCTTCATCTGGAATCTTGATACCCACATATCTGGAATATCAACAAGGAAAATAGAAAGTAGTGAAAAATAGGGAAAACCTTGACAAAATTTAGTTCAAAGCTTAAAAAAACCTGCCAACCAGAGCTCAATTGTTAACAAATACAACAAAGGCAATAAATACTTTCACCAAAACCAACATTGACTTTTTTAAATATAAAAATACCTTGGTCCCATTTCAATCAGTAAAATTTACAAAGATAAATAACAACCTTAGAAAAGCCTATTTACACTCAAACCCATTTAGATTAACACTACCTTGGACAGAAGGAGGAAGAGAAATAACACACATGAAAAAAAAACACAACAGTCAGATAAAACTTCTAAGTATACACTTTCATCAAAAATGAACAGGATTCAGCACTCCATGTGTGTATATGCAATCACAATAAGAAATACAGACCGGAAAACTTAAATGAGAGACCAGCTCAGAAAAAGGAATCATAACTATGGAAGAAAAGATTAACCAGTGGAATGAGTATGACCCTCCATGGGAGACATCCCAACGATCTGAGCAGACGAGATGGTGACAAGGAAGCATCGAGCACCTGACTGAGAGTTGGAGACCTCTTCCCAGAAACAGAGGGAGTCCTTCCAGAAATACAGGACAAGCTGGTTAACAAAAGGGGGGAAAAAAATCAAAAATACAGGAAATACAAACAAGCAAGGCAGCAAGTGTAGAAAATGCCAAGAGAAACGAGACACAATCCAACACATTCCAGGATCCTGCAGCAGTTTAACTCAATCTGATTAATTACAAAGGTACAATCAAGTGGTAAATATCATTCACCAAAATCTTGCTGTAAAATACAAACTCATGAATGCCCTTCATCACTTCATAAAGGCACCATAAATTCAAGCCTGATCCAGTTTTAGAGTCCAAATCTTACAAATTATATGATAATCAATACATTATTACAGATAAGACAACCCATAATAACCATCCGGATATAATATTACAGGATAAACAAGCAGGAACAACTCCCTCAATAGATAAAACCATTCCCAACACACACATGTTCCTCGACCAGTGGAGCACCTCACCACGGGCATTGTTTGTGTCACCAGTCAGACAAACAAATTATTTTCTCTGTCAATCAGCTTCCAAATGTTGTTGCTCTGTCATTCGTTGCCATGCCCCGCTGCTGATTCCCTTCTCCTCATCATACGTTCTTACCCCGACCATCGTCCAGAGCCCCAAACTCTGCCCTGTGCAGACCCGCCTCTGGTTTCTGACCCTGTTCTGTTGAGCATCCAACTGATGGTTTCCCATTCTGATTTCAGTCTTTAGAGGACAGTGGTATTTCCTTACAACCCTTCAGAAGCAGAGAAAATGACCCATAATGTGGGAATGAACCCTGAATAAAGAGGTTAACTCCCAATGACATTCTTCCTCAGCCCAGAGATTTGAGGGGCAAAGAACATCTCAGACAGAACTGCAGTCAGCTCGACTTGTTCAGTCTGCAGAAAATTCAAGCAAAACCTCTTCACCCACAGAGTGGTGACTGTTTGGAACCCATCCCACAGGGAGAGCGAGAGATGAACAACAGGGGTGGATTTAAAAGGACTGTCGTGGAACAGAATCACTGGCTGGGTCCAGCCGGCCTGAGTTGACTCCCTACTGTACACTAGGTGTGTCATAAATTCACTAAGTACCAGAGACAGAGTTTAAAATAGAACTGATTTATATGTCTCAGATCCAGAATATTAAACTCCAGTCCCATTAAAGGTGAATATGCAGCAGAAGAAAGTCCCCCCATACCCAGTGACCAGGGTGCAGAACTGGGTGTGGTGACCAGCAGCAATAATTACAGAGTTCAGCACCAACAGTCACCCTCGAAATTGCATTCAGCAATGGTGATGGACAAATATCCAGCATGTAGCCGATTGAAACTTTCTCCCCAGTGTGAACCCGGCAGTGTGTCACAAGTGTAATATGCTGAATAAGCTGTAAGTTTCACTGCTAATGTAATGGCCTCTCTGTAATGTTTCACTGCTGAGGTAATGGTTTCTCTGTAGCAGCAATGTTTAGGTTATGACTACAGATAACAGGATTTTGGAATGCGGGGTTATCCAGTGAGAGAAATGTTGTTCTTTCATGTGAGTCTGGAAGAGAGATTTTCCCAGTCTTTTGCCGGGGAGAAATGAGAAGACACGAATGGAGAGAGTGGGCCCCTTTTCTTTTTTTTGGTTTTCTTTCCTGACCCTATAGTCAAAGTAAGAATTATAAAGCTCAATCGTATAATCACATACTCTGTACTGTTTTTGTTATTTCGGGGTACTGATTTGTAACAGGGGACACATCACGCAGCATTCAACCAAATGAGATTTCTTAAGTTTTCCCAGGCTGGGGGGCTATCACCCCCTATATTAAGCTGCTAGCCAAAACGGGATTTACACAAGGATAGATGACTGAGTGAATCCCTTCCCGCATTCACAGCAGGTGAATGGCCTCTCCCCAGTGTGAACTCAATGATGCACATTTGGTTGATTTGGCTGAGAGAATCTCTTATCAAAGTCTGAGCAGGTGAAAGGCCTCTCCCCCGTGTGAACTCTCTGATGTACCTTCACTTTAGATGACGATGTGAATCCCTTCTCACAGTCTGAGCATAAAAATGCCTCTCCCCAGTGTGAACTCGCTGGTGTACCTTCAGTTTAGATGACGAAGTGAATCCCTTCCCACAGTCTGAGCAGGCGAATGGCCACTCTCTGGTGTGAACTGACTGGTGTCTCAGTAGATCAGTTGACAAAGTGAATCTCTTCCCACACACTGAGCAGGTGAATGGCCTCTCGCCAGTGTGAAGTCGCTGATGTACCTTCAGTGGAGATGACGAAGCAAATCCCTTCCCACAGTCTGAGCAGGTGAATGGCCTCTCTCCAGTATGAACTCGCTGATGTTCCTTCAGATGAGATGACAGAGTGAATCCCTTCCCACAGTCTGAGCAGGCGAATGGCCTCTCACCAGTGTGAAGTCGCTGATGTACCTTCAGTTGAGATGACCAAGTGAATCCCTTCCCACAATCCGAGCAGGAGAACGGCCACTCTCCAGTGTGAATTCGCTGGTGTACTATTAGGTATGATGACCGAGTGAATCCCTTCCCACAGTCTGAGCAGGTGAATGGCCTCTCTCTGGTGTGAACTGACTGGTGTTTTAGTAGATCAGATGACATAGTGAATCTCTTCCCGCAGTCTGAGCAGGTGAATGGCCGCTCCCCGGTGTGAACTCGCTGATGTACTTTCAGGTGAGATGAGCAAGTGAATCCCTTCCCACAGTCCGAGCAGGTGAATGGCCTCTCCCCGGTGTGAACTCGCTGGTGAGCCATTACGTCAGATGACTGAGTGAATCCCTTCCCACAGTCTGAGCAGGTGAACGGCCTCTCTCCAGTGTGACCTCGCTGATGTACCTTCAGTTGAGATGACGAAGTGAATCCCTTCCCACAGTCTGAGCAGGTGAACGGCCTCTCGCCAGTGTGAAGTCGCTGATGTACCTTCAGTTGAGATGACCAAGTGAATCCCTTCCCACAATCCGAGCAGGAGAACGGCCACTCTCCAGTGTGAATTCGCTGGTGTACCATTAGGTAAGATGACCGAGAGAATCCCTTCCCACAGTCTGAGCAGGTGAACGGCCGCTCCCCGGTGTGAATTCGCTGGTGAGCCATTAGGTCAGATGACCAAGTGAATCCTACCCCACAAATTCAGCAGATGACCAGCCTCTGGTGTCCACGGGTGGGAAGACTGACTGAATCCCTTCTCACACACAGAATAGACGAATGGCCTTTCCCAGTGTGAACTTGCTGATGTACCTTCAGTTGAAATGACCGACTGAATCCATTCCCACTGTCTGAGCAGGAAGGATGATCGAGTGAATCCCTTGCTCCACTTCTTAAATATCTGGACAGAGACAGCAAAACTGGCGTGTTGTGTTCGAGATTCCCGCAGACAAATTCCTTGTCATTTTTAACCTGTAAAAAGATTTACAAAATCCATCAATGGGTGTAGGACAACATTTCAGATGAGATCACTTGATTTGTCAAGGTGTGATCTGCCATCACACTGTTACAGTGAAGTTCAACCCAAGTTGGAGAGAGAAATCATCTTCTAACTGGGCACTGTGCTGGTATCTGGAATGACCATCAAATTCTGATGCTCTTCCTGTCTGTATAAGAATGGGGCACTTCTGCCAATCTGTGACCTGGCTCAGTTTGACTCTCTCCATTGGTATTATTCCCTGTTCCCATTGAGCTGCATGGGTGCCTGGCCCCACAGTAACTGAAACACTCTCACACAAATAGCTGGCAGTGCATTCCACGCACCCAGCACTCTCTGTGTAAAAAACTTACCCCTGACTTCCCCTCAGTATCTATTTCCAAGCTCCTTAAAACTCTGCCCCCTTGTGTTAGCCACTTCAGCCCTGGGAAGAAACCTCTGGCTATCCACACGATCAATGCCCCTCATCATCTTATACACCTAAAAATGGCTTTAAACATAAACAAGGAAATTATACATTGCATTGAGGATTTGTGAGAAGTATACAAAATTATAAGGGTATAGATAGGGTAAATGCAAGCAGCTTTTTCCACTGAGGTTGGGTGGGATGACAACCAGAGGTCATGGATAAGTGGGGAAGTGAAAATTTAACGGGAACATTTGGAAAAGCTCTTTACTGATGCTTTTAAGAAGATCCAACACTCCCTCTTCCTTAAACTCCACATTGTCCAGCACACAGGCCTGTTCTAACTTGACCTCACCCTGATCAAGATCCTTTTCAATTGTAAATACTGAAGCAAAGTATTCATTTAGGACCTCCCCAACCTCCCCCACCTCCAGGCACATGTTGTCTTCTTCATCCTTGAGCAGCCCCACCTTCATTCTTGCCATCCTTCTGTTCTTCACATTCGCATAGAACGCCTTGGGGTTCTCCTTAATCCTACATGCCAAGGCCTTCTCATCATGCCCCCTTCGAGCTCTCCTAAGTCCTTAAGCTCCTTCCTGGCTACCCTATATTTCTCATAAGCCCCTCCTGCTTCCTGCTTCTTATATCTAACATATGCTTCCTTCTTCCTCTTGACGAGTTGAATCACGTGTTTCGTCAGCCACAATTCCCTTTTTCTACCATTTTTTCCTTGTCTCAGAGGGACAAAACCTATCCTGAACCCAGCACAAGTGGTCCCTAAATTTCCTCCACATTACTTCTGTGCTTTCACCCTTGAACATCTGTTTCCAATTTACTCTCGCTAGTTCCTGCCTCATCCCTTCATAGTTAGCCCTTCCCCAGTTAAGCACTTTCCCATTTTGTCTGTTTTTATCCTTTTCCATAGCTATGCTGAAGCTAAGGGAGTTGTGGTCACTCTCACCAAAATGCTCCCCCACCAAGAGGTCTACCACCTGAACAGGTTCATTACCCAGAACTAGATCCAGTATGGCCTCTCCTCTCATCAGCCAGTCCACGTACTGTGTCAGGAATCCTTCTTGAATGCACCTGACAAATTCAGCCCCACCTCTCCCCCTTGCAGTCAAGAGGTGCCAGTCAATACGAGGGAAGTGGAAATCACCCATAACTACAAATCTGCACCATTCTAAACTCTGTCTGCTTATCTGCTCCTCGGTGTCCTGAGGGCTATTTGGGGGCTATAGACTACTCCCAGCACAGTGATTGATCCCTTCCTATTTCTGACTTCCACCCACGCCGACTCAGTGGACACTCCCTCTGCAGCATCCTCCCTTTCTATAGCCGTGATACTATCCCTGACCAGTAATGCTACTCCCCCCCTTTTCTACCTCCCATCCTATTCCTTATAAAACACCTGCATCAGCCAATCCTGCCCTTCCTCCAGCCAAGTTTCAGTAACGGCCACAACGTCATCGTTCCATGTACTGATCCATGCTCCAAGTTCATCCCCTTTATTCCTAACACTCCTACTGTTGAAATAGACACACTTCAACCCCTTTAACTGGCTACATTTATGTTTTGTCCCCTGCCTGTCCTTCCTCACCAACTCATGTAATAGCATCAAATCCCCTATCACTACTACTCTCCTCTTTTCACTCCTTCCTTTCTGAGGTAAGGGTCCGGTCTCAGTGCCAGAGACGCGACCACTACAACTTGTCTCTGGTAGGTCGTCCCCATCAACAGTACCCAAACTTGGAGAAGTTCAGTACAGAAACAGGGGCCCACCTAGTCAATGGTGAAAAATCATTCAGGCTGTCTAATGTAACTACCTGCACTGGGACCTCCTTCCTGCCTTTTCTGGCATTCTGACTCCAATCCCCCCTGCAACCTGAGCTTAACCTCCCCACCCACCCCAGCACACACCAGCACCAGCAAGCCTTACCACTAGGATATTAGACCTCTGCTAGTTTTAATTCCCTAACTAACAAATCCCCTATCAACCCTTTGACATTCCTCTGCTAGGTAATCCTCCATAACTGTGTCTAAAGTGGTCTACCTGTTGTTGTGTGGGATGGCCACAGGAGTACTCTGCAATGGCTATTTAACCTCATTCCTCTACCTGACTGTCACCCAGTTTCTTAAGTCCTGCATTTTGGTTGAAATCACCTCTCTTCGTGACATATCTATCACCCATCCAACTCCTGGATGATATGGAATTTATCTGCTCCTCGATGTCCCGAGGGCTATTTGGGGGCCTATAGACTACTCCCAGCACAGTGATTGATCCCTTCCTATTCCTGACTTCCAGCCACACCGACTCAGTGGACACTCCCTCTGCAGTGTCCTCCCTTTCTACAGCCGTGATACTATCCCTGACCAGTAATGCTATTTTCTACCTCCCATCCTATTCCTTATAAAACACCAGATCCAATGCCTGAAAGTGCAGGGTTTTTTTTATGTTTCAAAATATACTATATTCAAAAATAAATATATACAATAAACCATTCAATAACTTCCCATCCTTTACATACGTTTCCGTTATAGTCTGTACATATCCATATTTATGGCCACCCACGTGGCACTCCAGTTGTTCACCTTACCACATCACTGTTGAGGGGTATACTCCCCGCCACCCGGCCCCTCCCACTCCCACGGGAGAAGAACTCTATACTGTGGTCCTTCCCCACCAGGCCCTTGCGGTGGCTGCACCGAGTTTCAGTGCGTCCCTCAGCACGTACTCCTGCAGCCGAGAATGTGTCAGTCGGCAGCATTCTCCCACGGACATCTCCATGTGCTGGTAGATCATCAAGTTTCGGGCCGACCAAAGAGCATCTTTCACCGAGTTGATGATCTGCCAGCAGCACCGGATGTTGGTCTCCGTGTGCGTCCCCGGGAACAGCCCGTAGATCAGAGAGTCCTCTGTTACGCAGCTGCTGGGGATGAAATGTGACACTAACCCGTCCATCCTCCTCCACACCCTCTCTGCGAACTGTCACAGACTCCTCCTCACTGCAGTCCTCCCGTGGGCAGTGGGGTGCAGAGACGACGTTCCGGGCATATAGGAGGGCTCTGACTGGGAGGGTCCCTCTCACCGCCAGCCAGGTGAGGTCTTGGTGCTTGTTGGTGAGATCTGGCGATGAGACATTTTGCCAGATGAACTGGACGGTCTGCTTAGGGAACCACACCACTGTGTCCATCACGTCCTTCTCCTGCAGTGCCTGCAGGACATTACGTGCCGACCACTGCCTGATGGCCCCGTGGTCAAAGGCGTTCTCCTGGAAGAACTTTGCTACGTAGGACAGGTATGCCAGCAACGACCAGCTGACTGGGGCGTTGCGCGGGAGTGGGGCCAGACCCATCCTTCGTAGCCAGGGTGACAGGTAGAGCCTGGGCACATAGTGGTACTTGGTGCCCACATACCTGGGTTCTACACACAACCTGATGCAGCCACATACGAAGCTGGCCATTAGGGTGAGGGCGACATTGGGGACGTTCTTGCCCCCATTGTCCAGGGACTTGTGCATGACAGTCCATCTCACCCGCTCCATCTTGGATCCCCAGACGAATCTGAAGACAGCTCGGGTGATTTCCGAGCTGTTGGAGCGGGGGACGGGCCACACCTGCGCCAAGTGCAGCAGCCCTGAGAGCACCTCACACCTGATGACCCGGTTCTTGCCCGTTATTGACAGGGAGCGCCCTCCCCACTGTCCCAGTTTCTGTTTCACCTTGGCAGTCCGCTCCTGCCAGTTCTTGTTGCATGCCTCAGCCCCTCCGAACCAGATCCCCAACACCTTCACGTGGTCAGACTTGATGGTGAAGGGGACGCTGGATCGGTCGGGCCAGTTGCCGAAGAGCATGGCTTTGCTCTTCGTGCGGTTGACCCTGGCCCCCGACGCTAGCTCGAACTGTTCGCAGGTGCCAATCAACCTGTGAACTGACCTCGGATCAGAGCAGAAGACGGTGACATCGTCCATGCACAGGGAGGTTCTCACTTGGGTCCCTCCACTGCCTGGCAGCGTCACCCCTCTTATGCCCTCATCCCTCCTGATGGCTTCCGCAAAGGGTTCTATGCAGCAGACAAACAAGACAGGGGAGAGGGGACAGCCCTGCCTGACTCCCGACCTGATGGGGAAGCTGTTTGTTTCCCACCCGTTGACCTGGACTGCACTACGGATGTCTGTGTAGAGCAGTCTAATCCAATTCTGGATTCCCTCCCCAAATCCCATTTTGGAAAGCACGTCCGCCATGTATGTGTGTGATATCCTGTTGAAGGCTTTCTCCTGGTCCAAGTTGACCAGGCAGGCATCCACCCACCTGTCCTGCACATAGGCGATGGTGTCCCTCAGCAGTGCGAGGTTGTCTGAGATTTTCCTGCCCGGTACAGCACAGGTTTGGTCCGGGTGAATCACCTGTCCTGGAGCAGACTCGACCCTGTTGGCGATAGCCTTGGACAGGATCTTGTAGCCCACATTCAGGAGAGAGATGGGTCTCCAATTCCTAATGTCCTCCCTTTCCCCGTTCTGCTTGTAGATGAGGGTGATGATGCCCTTCCTCATGGACTCAGACATACTGCCGGCCAGAAGCATAGCGTTGTACACTTCCAGCAGGTCTGGGCCCATCCAGTTCCACAGAGCCGAGTACAACTCAGCCGGTGAGCTGTCACTTCTGGGAGTCTTACCCGACCCAAAGGAACGGATGGAGCCTGTCAGCTCGTCCAGGGTCAGTGGCCGATCCAGACTCTCCTGCTTGCCGTCGTCTAAGACCTGCGTGATAGACGACAGGAAGTTACGGGAGGCTGTGGATTCTGTGGGGTGGGTATGTCGAAGCTGCAGCTGGATGCACATCTTGCAGGTGAGGGCATCAGGGACACTGGAGGTCTCCCCACCTTCCCACCAATGTCCTCTCTAATTTGTAATGGCCAGTGTGCCAAAAAATCTTGTGCTGTGCAATTTTTACCCAGTGACAGGCCTGTAGTGGGTTATGAAGGATTTTCTCACACCAGCTTTTGCACACCGTCCATATCTGATTTGCTTGCTAAATGACACTTTAAAAAGTCAGATTTCCAAATATCACTCCACTTCCTCCCACTTGCAAGTTCTCCAGCAACGTTTGCATCGTCACAATACACACAGGTAACACCAGTTTCTGTATTGTACATAAATATTTCCCCTGAACCCTCCCCCAGGTGACTGGCGGCCAGTGAATATGAAGGGAAGGGCAGTAGTCTGTCTCATTGGAGTCTGGCACTTGTTGCCAAGGACAAAGGTGCTTGATATCATTGTGTCCTCAGAGAGAATGGGTCAAAACATGTCCCCACGGGTAGAAAGGTCCAGAACAAGAGGAGGTAGAACAACCAACACACACAAAATGATGGAGGAACTCAGCAGGCCAGACAGCATTATGGAAAACAGTACAAATGCTGAATTCCTCCAGCATTTTGTGTGTGTTGCTTGGATTTTCAATATCTGTAGATTTTGTCTTATTTGTGATGGGAGGCAGAACAAAGGTGAATTTCTCAACAGCTGATGTAAAAGATTTTGTTCCCTTTCTCCGAGTTCCTAATCCTTGCATTTAGACAGCTGGAGCTCAGCTCTGTCTGAGAGATCCATCGGCTCCCATTCCCTCATCAGCCGGAAGCTGCCCGGGGCCCGTGTACGGATCGTGTGGCTGAGAGAGAGGGAAGAGAGCACGACTGTCCCGGGATTGCGGGCCACGGTGTCCGGAGCTCACAGCAATTGTTGCGAATCCGGCAACCGGGGAATATCTCTTACCTGGCGCTGATTTTCCGAGGCCTTTATGTACTGCGCGCATGAGCGATATTCGGGACCATCCGCAACCCTGACGCATGCGCATTCGATCGGCGCTTCAGCGACAGCGACCATTCCTACGCAGAGCTTTCTGGGTAATCACGGTGCCATTAAACATTTCTGCAAACACCGGTTCCATGTTCATACCTCAGTTTTTTTTGGGGGGGTGCGGAATTCAGCAGCTCTTTTAATGGAGAAAGCAGCTTTCATAAACAATGCACTTAATATCAGCAAACTTTCCGCGTGTTTAATGCCGAAGTAGAATCTTCTTACAAATGCAGATATGAAACACAAGAGATTCTGCTGCTGCTGGAACTGTAGACACATGCACATAAAATGCTGGAGGAACTCTGCAGTTCAGGCAGCAACTAAGCAGAGGAGTACACAGTCTAGGCATACTGAAGGGGCTCGGCCTAAACGTTGTCTATTTATTCCTCTCCACATTTGCGGCCCGATCTGTTGATTTCCTACAGTATTTTGCACAGGTTAACCACCTTTTTTTTCAATCGAACAATTTCAAAATGTTTCTGATCTTTCATTTGTGGCCACATCCTGGTGGTCTGATTCCTCTCCCTTCTCCTCCTTGTAAATTCTAGGCCCCATTTCCTTTCTGGCGCCCCAAAGCCCTGATTCAGGGTGGTAACTCTTTGGTTTCTGACTCTGCACCATCGAAGATTCACTTGCTAGTCTGCTGTCAGACTTTAGAGGCGCATTGCAACAACCCAGCTGTCTGAGGCACAGACCTTTGAAATGAGTGAAAATGACAGAAAACTTTGAAAAGAGCAGGGAAGAAGGAGCTTAACCACCTTAGTCCAGAGCCCTGAAGAACGTCAAAACCACAGTGAGCTCATCGCGTTATTCAGCCTGGAGAGAAGCATGCAGGAAATTCATGCAGGTGTATAGGATGATGAGAGGCATTAGTCGTGTGGATAGCCAGAGGCTTTTTTTCCAGGGCTGAAACGGCTAACACGAGGGGGCACAGGTTTAAGCTGCCTAGAAGTAGGTGCAGAGAAGGTGGAAGAGCTAAGTTTTATAAACAAAGTGTTTGGTGTGTGTGTGGAATGCACTGCCATCGACGGTGGTAGAGGTGGATACAATCGGGTCTTTTAAGAGACTTGTAGATAGGTACATGGAGCTCGGGAAAATAGAGGGCTATGTGGTAGGGTAACTCTAGGCAGTTTCTAAAGTAAGTTACGTGGTCGGCACAACGCTGTGGGCCAAAGGGTCTGTAATGAGCTGTAGATTTCTATGATTCTATGAAATTCAAGGAAAATCTCCTATCCCAAGGAGTGGTGACTAGTTACAACCTGTTATCACAAGGAGAGTGAGAGGGGAACGGCAGGGATAGATTTTGATATACTGATATGGAACAGAAACATGGGCAGGGACCAGATGGGCCGAGTGGCCTCTCTAGTGTGCATTGTGAGTGTGGTAGAGACAGTAAGTACTTGAGACACGGGATTTGATACAGAACGGATTTATCTTTCACAGATCCACAATATTAAACATCAGTCCAGTTTAAGGCTAACATCAGCAGAACAGACTCCTCCAATGCTCAGTGATCAGGGTTCAGTCCTGGGTGAGATGAGCAGCCACAAGAACTGCAGAATCTGACAGTAACAGTCCCTCATGAACCTGCAGCTGCCTTCAGACACCGTAATGGTTAAACATTTAACACAAAGCCATGCATTTGAGAATTTAGACATTTCTATTTTTCTGAGCTTCTCATAAATGTGTACAGTTTAGTTAAGTTCTGCTCCAGAATTTCCACACAATTAAAAGAGTTTATTACATCTTTTATTTCTAGTTTTGCAACATTTATATAATTTAACAATTTAATATGTACATTATTGCAATTCATAGTTGTTACCGCAGATCGTAATGCGAGATTGAAGCCTTTTCTATTTATCTGCATTCCTCAGAAATAACAATAGTTCAGTTAAGTTTCCTTCTGTGATTCCAAAGCAGAAGCTCGGTCTGTCTAATATTTACACACAATTAAAATGGTGAATTTGTTTATCATTATCATGTACTGTGCTACAGTGAAAATCTTGCCTGACGTACCATCCACACAGATCTATACATTACGGCAGTACATTGATCTGATATACGACAAAACAATAACTGTAACAAAGCATTATGGCTGCAGAGAAAGTGCAGTGCAGATAGACATATGGTGCAGGGTCATCTCGAATTACATTGTGAGATCAAGTCCATTTTATCGGACTGGAGACCATTCATTTGGCTTATAACCGCAGACAGGAAGCCGTCCTTGAGCCTGGTTCTATGCGCTTTAAGGCTTTTGTATCTCTTCCCCGATGGCGGAGCAGGTTTGCAGCAAGAATGTCCGGGTTGTGAGGATCTTTGAGTATATGACTGGCTTTTCCAAGGCAGGGGAAGTGTAGGAAGAGTCCATGGAGGGGAGGTTTGCTTCTCTGATGTTCTCTGCTCTCCAAAGTTCTCTGCAGTTCCTTGCAGTCATGGGCAGAGCAGTAGCCATACGAATGCGTGAGGTATCAACAAGGAGCTCAGAGACCTCGGCCTTCACCCTGCCTTGTGTAGCTGGATCCTGGACTTCCTGTCAGATCGCCGGCAGGTGGAAAGAGTGGGCTCCTTCACCTCTGTCTCTCTGACCCTCAGCACTCATACGCGCAGGGTTGTCTCCTTGGCCCCCTCCTTTACTCTCTGTATTCCCATGATTTGTGTCGCCACCCACAGCTCCAATCTGCTAATTAAATTTGCTTACGACACTACATTGATTGGCCCAATCGCAAATAATAACGAGGCAGCCAACAGAGAAGAAGTCATCACCCCGACACAGTGGTGTCCAGAAAACAACCTCTCCCTCATTGTCACAAAACCAAAGGAGCTGGTTGTGGATTACAGGAGGAATGGAGACAGGGACCAAAATTCAACATTTCCAAGTCTGTTATTGACACAAAATGCACATTTTAATATTGATCACGACACAATGTATTTTATATACTTTTAATGACATAAAACATATTTATAGATTGTGACTGACAGAGAATCGTATAATTTGTGTTCCGTGTGTTATCTGAATGTACTTGCCTGTGGTGCTGCCACAAGTCAGTGTTTCTCTGTACCTGTACCTTCCCGTACTTGTGCACTTGGCAATAAATTCAAGAGGACCTGAGAAATCTCAGTGAGTTTTGATTAGTGATGATCATCTTGGCAGCTTGGTAGGTCGAATGTATTGGACAGTACACTGTTAAATGCAAAACCCTGAACAGTGTTGATGATCAGAGGGATCTTAGACTCCAAGTTCAATGCTCCCTGAAAGAGACTGCACAGATTGATCGGGTGGTTAAGAAGGCAAATGGCGTGGTTGTCTTTATTAGTTGAAGCACTGAGCTGCAAAGTCGGGAAGTTGGAGATATATATATCTGCAGACAGGCAGTCGGGGAGAGAGAGAGAACCCAGACAGAATATAAGGTGCTGATCCTGGACCCTGAGGGTGGCCACATCTTGGCACAAGAGGAGACGATGGGTTGACACGGCGGAATGGGAAGGGGAATGAAAATGTTTGGACACGGGAAGTCCCTCTCGGGACGGATAGTTCAAAGGTTAATTTATTATCAAAGCAGGTATCCATAAACAACTCTGAGTTTTTTTTCTCCTCCAGAGAGTCACGAAACAAAGAAAGAAAAAGGCTTTCAGAGCGAAAAAAATCGGACTCCCACCCCACCCCCGTATAAAAAAGAACGGCATCCCGATCGTCAACCCCCAAAACCCACCCCTCCCACAAATGGGAACAATAACATCGAATCTGGGTGAACTTTAATGATCAATAAATATAATTCCTCTCTTTGATCAGCTGTCTGAATGATCCCCTGACTCTGAGAGGAAGGGGTATCTATGGTCCACATTGTCAGGGTGTTGAGTTTACCAGGAGACAGAGACTGCAGGGACGGGAGGTTTTCTGGTCACTAATACACTGTGTGTGGACCCCGCTGGCAATTCTGGTGTTGTGACCCGAATCGAGACAAACACCAGGCTGCCCACTCCACCAACAACACGGCACAGCTGGACACATAACAGGGGACTTTACATCTCACAACACTGGATTCAGTGATGAAACCCGTGATTAATGTTGTTGTCCCACTGAAATCATAAGAAACGTCCATTGGGGTGCTTTTAAATATGAGCGCTCCCCCACAGGTGACGTCACAGCCCCCCCAAGTTCAGCACCGACAGTCACTCTCAAAATTGCATTGAGAAACAATGATGGACAAATATCCAGCATGAAGCTTATTGAAACTTTCTCCCCAGTGTGAACCCGGTAGCGTGTCACAAGGTTAGATTACTGAGTGAATCCCTTCTCACATTCACAGCAGGTGAACGGCCTCTCCCCAGTGTGAACTCAATGATGCACATTTGATGGCGATGGCTGAGAGAATCTCTTCCCAATCTCTGAGCAGGTGTATGGCCTCTACCCAGTGTGAACTCACTGGTGTCTCTGTAGGCAGGATGATTGCAGAAATGCTTTCCCACATTCATAGCAGGGGAACAGCCTCTCCCGTATGAACTGACTGGTGTGCCAGTAGTTGGGATGACCGAGTGAAGCCCTTCCCACATTCTGAGCAGGTGAACAGCTTCTCCCCAGTGTGAACTCGCTGATGTCTGTGTAGGGTGAATGAATGAGTGAATCCCTTCCCACATTCTGAGCAGGTGAACGGCTTCTCCCCAGTGTGAACTCGCTGATGACTCTCTAGGTTGGATGACCGAGCAAATCTCTTCCCACAGACTGAGCAGCTGAACGGCCTCTCCCCTGTGTGAACAGACTGGTGTCTCTGTAAAGTGGAGGACTGAGTGAACCCCCTCCCACAGTCTGAGCAGGTGAACGGCCTCTCCCCAGTGTGAACTCGCTGGTGTACCAGTAGGTCGGGTGACCGACTGAACCCTTTCCCACAGTCTGAGCAGCTGAACGGCCTCTCTCCAGTGTGAACTCTCTGGTGTGCCAGTAGGTCGGGTGACCGAGTGAATCCCTTCCCACAGTCTGAGCAGGTGAATGGCCTCTCTGCAGTGTGAACTCGCTGGTGTACCAGTAGGTCGGGTGACCGAGTAAAGCCCTTTCCACAGTCTGAGCAGGTGAACAGCCTCTCTCCAGTGTGAACTCGCTGATGTACCTTCAGTTTAGATAAACAAGTGAATCCCTTTCCACAGTCTGAGCAGGTGAATGGCCATTCCCCGGTGTGAACTCTCTGATGTTCCTTCAGTTCAGATGACCGAGTGAATCCCATCCCACAATCTGAGCAGGTGAATGGCCTCTCCCCAGTGTGAACTCGTTGGTGCACCAGTAGGTCAGATGACCTAGTGAATCCCTTCCTGCAGTCTGAGCAGGTGAATGGCTTCTCCCTGATGTGAACTCGCTGGTGCACTATTAGGTTGGACGATTGAGTGAATCCCTTCCCACAGTCTGAGCAGGTGAACGGCCTCTCCCCAGTGTGAACTGACTTGTGTACCAGTAGGGTGGTTGACTGATGGAATCCCTTCCCACAGTCTGAGCAGGTGAATGGCCGCTCCCTGGTGTGAACTCGCTGGTCAGCCATTAGGTCAGCTGACCGAGTGAATCCTTCCCCACAAATTCAGCAGATGATAAGCCTCTGCCCAATGTGAACTGACTGGTGTGCTTACAGGTGGGAAGACCAACTGAATCCCTTCTCACCCACAGAACAGGTGAATGGTCTTGCCCAGTGTAAACTTGCTGATGTACCTTCAGTTGAGGTAACCCAGTGAATCCATTCCCACAGTCTGAGCAAGTGAATGGCCTCTCCCCTGTGTAGATTGACGGCCATGCCAGTCGGTCAGATGATTGACTGAATCCCTGCCCAGTCTGAGCAGGAAGGAAGATCGAGTGAATCCCTTGCTCCAATTCTTAAATATCTGGACAGAGTCAGAAAAACTGGCGTGTTGTGTTCGAGATTCCTGTAGATAAATTCCTTGTCATTTTTAACCTGTAAAAATATTTACAAAATCCATCAATGGCTGAAGGACAACATTTCAGATGAGATCACTTTAGTCAACAAGCTGTGATCTGACATCACACTGTTATAGTGAGGTTCAACCCAAGTTGGAGAGAGAACTCATCTTCGAACTGGCACAGTGCTGGTATCTAGGATTAAATGTTAACTGGAATCAATCTCTCTGATGCTTTTCCTGTCTCTATAAGAATGGGGCATTTCTGCCATCTCCAATCTGTGCTTTGCCTCAGTTTGAGTCTCTCCATTGGTATTATTCCCTCTTCCCACTGAGCTACATGGGTGTCTCGTTCCACAGTGACTGAAGCACTCTCACACAAATAGCCTTTGTTGACCTGCAGCTGGGACTTTCTTTTATGCACTGTTAGATTAAAGTGCCACAGTTTTAACACCATATAAAAATTTGCTGCTGAGATGAACGGTCGGTCTGATAAAAGGAATTAGAGTGAATATTAATACTATTTAAGGTTCTTGTCACAGTCATAGAAAAGTACAACACAGAACAAGACCCTTCGGCCCATCTAGTTTGTGCTGAACTATTTAAGCTTTCTACTCCCATATCCCTACCATCCAGGTACCTACACAAACCTCTTAAATGTTGAAATTGAGGTCACGTTCACCACTTGTGCTGTCTGCTCATTCCACACCCGGATGACCTTCTGTGTGAAGAAGTTTCCAGTCATGTTCCCCTCAATATTTCACCTTTCACCCTTAACCCATGGCCTCTTGTTGTTGTCCCACCCCATCTCAGTGGAGAAGGCCAGCTTGCATTTACCCTATCTTTACCCCTCATAATTGTGGTACACCTCCATCAAGTCTCTCCTCAATCTTTTACATTCCAAGGAATAAACACCTAACCTGTTCAATCTTTCCTTATAACCAAGTCCTCCAGACCTGGCAACATCCTTATGAATTTTCTCTGGACTCTTTCAACCTCTTTTATATCTTTCCTGTAGGTCGGTGACCAAAACTGTACACAATACTCCAGATTAGGCCTCACCATTGTCTTGTACAATGTCAACATAACATCCATCTCCTGTACTCAGTACTTTGGCTTACGAAGGCCAATGTGCCAAAATCTTTCTCTCCATCCCTATCTAACTGGGGCATCACTTTCAGTGAATTATGGACCTGTATTCCCAGATCCCTTGCTTCTACATCACTCCTCAGTGCCCTACCAGTCACTGTGTAAGACCTTGTTCCTACCAACATGCAACGGTTCACACTAGTCTGCATTAAATTACATTTTCCATTTCTCAAACTATTTCCCAGCTGGTCCAAATCACACTGCAAGCCATGATAGTCTTCCTCACTGCCCACTACACCCCAATCTTGGTATCATCCACAAATATGCCGATCCAGTTAACCACACTATCATCCAGATTACTGATATAGATGACAAACAACAACTGATCCAGCACCGATCCCTGTGGCACACCACTAGTCACAGGCCTCCAGTCACAGAGGCAACCACCTGCTACCACAACTTTGGCTTCTCCCAAAGCCAATGTCTCATCCAATTTACCATCTCATCTTGAATGCTGAGTGACTGAACCTTCTTGACCAACCTCCCATATGTGACTTTGTCAAGTGCCTTGCTAAAATCCATGTAGACAACATCCACTGCATTGCCTTCATCCACTTTCCCGATAACTTCCTCAAGAGACTCTATAAGATTGGTTAGACATGACCTACCATGCACAAAGCCATGCTGCCTATCCTTAATCAGTCCACATGTATCCAAATATATATTGATTTCCTGCACATACTTTCTAATAACTTCCTCACAACTGATGTCAAGCTCACCAATGTAGAATTTCCTATTTATTTTTAGAGCCTTTCTTGAATAGCAGAACAACATTGGCTGTCCTCCAATCCCCCAGTGTCTCACCTGTCACTAAGGACGATTTAAGTATCTCTGCTTGGGCCCCAACAATTTCTGCACTTGTCTTCCGCAGGGTCCCAGGGAACAACTTGTCAGGCCCTGGTGATTTATCCACGCTTATTGGCCTTAAGACAGCAAACACCTCCACCTCTGTAATCTGTACAGGGTCCACGAAGGTGATGCCACTTTGCCTCACTTCTATAGACTCTGTGTCCATCCCCTGAGCAAATACAGATGCAAAAATACTATGTAAAATCTCTCCCATCCATTTTGTCTCCTCATATAAATTACCATTCGGATCTTCCAGAGTGGGCATGTTTCTGCACTGACTTTCTCCATGTTTCTGTGACACGGAAGCTGGCCAAACTTGACTGGAAGGGAAACTGGTAGGAATGACAACAGAGCAGCAATGGCTGGAGTTTCTGTGAGCAATTCGGGAGCTGAGTGATAGACACATCCCAAAAAAGTGGAAGCATTAGAAAGGCAGGAGGACACAACCATGGCTGAAGTGAGAAGCCAAAGTCAACATAAAAAACAAAGAGAGTGCAGATAATGAGCAAAAAAGATTGAGAAGCTTTTAGAAACCAACAGAAGACAACTAAAGAAAGATGAGCTCAGGGTGTGGAAATATGATATTGTAGTCATTAATGTGTTTTGGTAGCACCCAACAGCCTGAGGCATTTACAGGAACAAAATATCTGGGGCTTCAATATCTCTTGAAAACCAAGGTTCCCTGCACTAGTTACAATTCAACTTTTATTTTGACAGGCACATACAAACTCTACACCCTCAAAATTTCACTTCTGAAGAACTCCAACTTACCACGTACTCCTTTGCCAGAAAACAGCCTGTCCCTATCCACACTTGTCAAATCCTTGCAAATACCATAAAAATTGACTTTCTCCAATTTAGAATCTCAACCCCTGGTCCATTCCTCTGTTTTTTCCGTATTTACTTGGAATCCCATGGCATTATGATCACTAGACATAACGTGTTCCCGTACACTAATTTCAGTCACCAGCCCTGGACCATTTTCTAATAGCTTACTGCACACTTCAACATCGGAAATTTTACATACTAATTAAGGCACATTTGACAACTAGTCCTTTTACAGTATGGGAGTCCCAGTCAATATATGTGTAAGGGGTTTCTTCTTTTATGTTACTGTGTACGGTAACCAAAATGGCTTCTTTGTTATGTTAACTGCTGAGAAAGTTTTCTCTCTAGCTGCTTGTTTGGGTTACAAAGAGAGTAGTATTCAGTTGCTAACCAATTGGGATAGACGTTATTTTTTCTTGTGTGTCTGTAAGCTAGTGTGATGCGCGGGCTTTGGCGCAGAAGGCACGATGGGGACAGAGACAGTGGACACGATGCTGTGGGCTGGCCGATAGGATGGACCACGAGCCAGAGTCCAAGGCCCAGGGTCTTCAGCGAGGAGAGGAGACGAAGACATACTCGTGTGGAGCGTCTGGTCGACCACTGTGGTTGGTCCCAGGCGGCGGGTCGAGGTGGTCGGAGGGGATTGAATGGTGGAAAGGAGACCCCGTTACTTGAGATCCAACTGTTGTGCACGAAGTGAACTTTGATAAGTTTGGCGCCTTTTATTTCCTTTTATATTTTATCTCTATTAATTACATAGTTCCAGTAATATCTATAAATTGTAATCATTTAATGGCATATGCTGTATTGTCTGTTATTTTGCGGGAATGTCACTGATCCTTGAATGTGGAGGCGGAGATGCTGGAGAAGACAGCGCACCATACGCTACAAGAAGAGCCCGGTCACGTGTCCATGTCCGTGATTAATTTAAAGGTACAAAACCTAATCTTCTAACTGGCCACAGCATCCACACAAACTTGATTACCCAGTTTGGCGGGGCCGAAGGCTGCTTCCCCTAGATGAAAGCGAGTTGAGCGAGCTGAGGTTTACCAGGGGGCTACATATGGGAAGTTATAATCACTTACAATATCAACTTTTGTTTCTTGGTATAGTCTGTGAACTCTCTACAAATTTGTTCCTCCTAATCCCTCAGACTGTTGGGTGCAACCAGCTCCCAGTGATGCCTACAATATCATAATTCCATGCCCTGGGCTCATCTGGCTTTCCTACAATGCTTCTTGCATTGTGATATACACAGCTCAGCACATTCATCGCACCATGCTCAACCTTCTGATTGCTGACTTCGTCTTAGGTCTGAACAAATCTGTCTGGTGTCCAGGAAACAACCTCTCCCTCAATGTCAGAAAAACAAAGGAGCTGATTGTGGACAACAGGAGGAATGGAGACAGGTTAACCCCCGTTGACACCAATGGATCTGGGGTTGAGAGGGTGAACAGCTTTGAGTTCCTCGGCATAAACATCAACGAGGATTTAATGTGGTCTGTACATACCGGCTGTGTGGTGGAAAAGGCACAACAGTGCCTCTTTCACCTCAGACAGTTGAAGAAGTTTGTTATGGGCCACCAAATCCTAAGAACACTCTATAGGGGCAATATTGAGAGCAATCTAATTGGCTGCATCACTGCCTGGTTTGGAACTGTACTTCCCTTAATGGCAGGACTCTGCAGAGAGTGGTGCGGACAGCACAGCGAATCTGCAGATGTGAACTTTCCACTGACAGGACATTTACAGAAACAGCCACCAACTGTTCTAGCTGCTACCATCTGGGAAACGGTACCACAGCGTAAATGCCAGGATCAACAGGCTCCGGGACAGCTTCTTCCAGCAGGCCATCAGACTGATTAATTCATGCTGATAGAACTGTATTTCTATGTTATATAGACTGTTCTATGTACAAACTATTTGTTATAAATTACTATAAATTACACATTGCACATTTAAACGGAGATGTAACGTAAAGATTTCTACTCCTCATGTATATGAAGGATGTATGTAATAAAGTCAATTCAATTCAATTCACCCTCTCCACTATCTGTTCTGTCATTCTGGCTCCCGCCCCCCACCCCCCTGCAACTTTACTTTAACCAACACTCCCACCCCCACACTAGCAATAGCAAGCCTTACCACTAGGATATTAGACCTCTGCTAGTTTTATTTCCCAAACTAACTAATCCCCTATCACCACTTTGACTTTCCTCTGCAAGGTAATTCCCCCCCCCACCACCACCCAACAAGTTTCTAAAGTGGTCCATCTGCTGTTGTGAGGGATGGCAACAAGAGCACTCTGCGATGGCTATTGAACCTCATTCTCCTTCCTGACTCTCACCCAGTTTCCTGTGTCCTGTACCTTGGGTGTAACTCACCTCTCTTCATGTTATATCTATCATCCCTTCTGACTCCCAGATGATCTGGAATTCATCCATTTTGAGTTCCAACTCCTTAAAGTGTAGCTGGATACACATCTTGTAGGTGATGGTGTCAGGGACACTGGAGGTCTCCCCACCTTTCCACCAATGCCCCTTCAAATTTGTAATAACAAGTGTGTGCAAATATCTTGCGCTGTGCAATTTTTAACAGTAACAAAAACGTGCACACTGAATTTTATATAGAGAGGTATTGATTTTAACAGTTAGCAAATCACAATCAATAAGAACTTTGATCTCCCCTAGGTTTGATCATGTTCATCTGCACTCTCACACAACCTATGTAGCAGGCCTGTAGCGGGTAATGAAGGATCTTCTCAACAGAAATTTTGCACACTGTCCATATCTGATTTGCTCGTAAAATGATACTTTAAAAAGTCAGATTTCCCAATATCACTCACTTCTTCCCACTTGCAAATTCTCCAGCAACTTTTGCATTGCCACAATACACACAGGTAATACCATTTTCTGTATTGTACATAAATATCTCTCCTGAACCCTCCCCCAGGTGACTGATGGTGGTGAACTCATTGATGGCAATGCCAATGAATATGAAGGGAAGGGCAGCAGTCTGTCTCATTGGAGTCTGGCACGTTTGTTATGTGAAAGCTACATGTTGCCTAGGTCAAAGGTGTTTGATATCATTATGTAACCGGACAGAATGGGTCAAAATATGTTCCCACGGGTAGAAACGTCCAGAACAAGAGGAGGTAGAACAAGCAACACACACAAAATGCTGGAGAAGCTCAGCAGGCCAGGCAGCATCTATGGAAAATAGTTCTATTTTACCTATTTTATGTGTGTTGCTTGGATTTCCAGCATTTGCAGAGTTTCTTTTGTTTGTGGTTGAAGGTAGAACAAAGGAGATTTTCTCAGCAACTGATCTAAAAGATTTTGTTCCCTTTCCCCGAGTTCCTAATCCTTGTATTTGGACAGCTGGAGCTCAGCTCTGTCTGAAAGATGCATCGGTTCCCACTCCCTCATCAGCCGGAAGCTCCCCGGGGCCCGTGTACGGATGGTGGGGCTGAGAGAGAGAGAGAGAGGGAAGAGAACAGGACTGCCCCGGGATTGCGGGCCACGATGGCAGGAGCAATTGCCCCTCAGTCAGAGTCGAAACCCCCCGCCCGGAATATGCTCTTACCTGTAGCTGATTGTTCCGCGACCCTTTGTGTACTGCGCGCATGCGTGATATTCGGGAACGTCAACAACCCTGACGCCTGCGCATTTAATCGGTGCTGCCCCGCGGGCGTTATTTTTAAGGCACCGCTTTCTGGGTGATCACGGTGACTTTAGGTTTCTGCAGGCACCGGTTCCATGTCCATGCCTCACTGTGTTTTGTGTGTAGAAAACTCAGCAGCTGTTTTCACGCAGAAAGCAGCTTCCATAAATAATATACTCAATATCAACAGGCATTTCGCGTGTCAGGAGCCAAGGTACAATCCTTTTACAAAATGCAGATATAAAACACAAGAGATTCTGCTGTTGCTGGAAATGTAGACACACACACACACACACACACACACACACACACACACACACACACACACACACACTATTCTGGATGAACTCTGCAGTTCGGGCAGCAACTAAGCAGAGGAGTACACAGTCTAGCCATGCCGAAGGGGCTCGGCCTAATCGTTATCTATTTATTCCTCTCCACATTTGCGGCCTCATCTGTTGATTCTCTCCAGTATTTTGCAGACATTAACCACCTTTTTAAAAATCAATCAGCTTCCAAATGTTTCTGTAGCCACATCCTGCTGGTCTGATTCCTCTTCTTCCTCCTCCTCCTCATAAACTCTAGACCCCATCTCTTTCTGGAGCCCCAAAGCCCTGACTCAGGCTGGCAACTCTTTGGTTTCTGCCTCTGCTCCATCGAAGGTTCACTCGCTGGTCTGCTGTCAGACTTTAGAGGTGCATTGCAGCAACCCAGCTGTCTATGGCACAGTCCTTTGGAAATGAGTGAAAATGATAGAAAACGTTGAAAAGAGCGGGGAAGGAGGAGTTTAACCACCTTAGTTCAGAGCTCTAAAGAACATCAAAACCACAGTGAGCTCATCGTGTTATTCAGCCTGGAGACAATCATGCAGGAAATTCATGCAGGTGTATAGGATGATGAGAGGCATTGGTCGTGTGGATAGCCAGAGGCTTTTCCCAGGGCTGAAATATTAACACGAGGGGGCATAGGTTTAAGCAGCTTGGAAGTAGGTACAGAGGAGATGTCAGAGCTAAGTTTTTACACAAAGAGTGGTGTGTGTGTGGAAAGCACAGCCAGCGACGGTGGTAGAGGCGGATACAATAGGGTGTTTTAAGAGATTCTTAGATAGGTACATGGAGGTTAGGAAAATAGAGGGTTATGCAGTAGGGTAATTCTAGACAGTTTCTAGAGTAAGTTACATGGTCGACACAACATTGTGGGCCAAAGGGTCTGTAATGTGCTGTAGATTTCTATGATTCCATGAAATTCAAAGAAAATCTCCTATCCCACGGAGTAGTAACTAGTTGCAACCTGTCATCACAGGGAGAGTGAGAGGGGAACGGCAGGGATAGATTTTCATATACTGATATGGAACAGAAACCTGGGCAGGGACCAGAAGGGCCGACTGGCCTCTCTAATGTACATTGTGAGTGTGGTAAAGACAGTAAGTACCTGAGACACGGGATTTGATACAGAACGGATTTATCTTTCACAGATCCACAATATTAAACATCAGTCTAGTTTAAGGCTAACATCAGCAGAACAGACTCAGTGATCAGGGTTCAGTCCTGGGTGCGATGAGCAGCCGCAATAACTGCAGAATCTGACAGTAACAGTCCCTCATGAACCTGCAGCTGCCTTCAGTCACCATGTTGGTCAAACATTTAACACAAAGCCATGCATTTGAGAATTTAGACATTTCTATTTTTGTCAGCTTCTCATAAATGTCTACAGTTTAGTTAAGTTCTGCTCCAGAATTTCCACACAATTTAAAGAGTTTATTACATCTTTTATTTCTAGTTTTGCAACATTTATATAATTTAACAATTTAATATGTACATTATTGCAATTCATAGTTGTTACCGCAGATCGTAATGCGAGATTGAAGCCTTTTCTATTTATCTGCATTCCTCAGAAATAACAATAGTTCAGTTAAGTTTCCTTCTGTGATTCCAAAGCAGAAGCTCGGTCTGTCTAATATTTACACACAATTAAAATGGTGAATTTGTTTATCATTATCATGTACTGAGCTACAGTGAAAATCTTGCCTGACATACCATCCACACAGATCTATACATTACGACAGTACATTGAGCTGATATACGACAAAACAATAACTGTAACAAAGCATTATGGCTGCAGAGGAAGTGCAGTGCAGATAGACATATGGTGCAGGGTCACGGTGAGTTACATTGTGAGGTCGAGTCCATTTTATCGGACTGGAGACCATTCATTTGGCTTATAACCGCAGACAGGAAGCCGTCCTTGAGCCTGGTTGTATGCGCTTTAAGGCTTTTGTATCTCTTCCCCGATGGGGGAGCGGGTTTGCAGCAAGAATGCCCAGGTTGTGAGGATCTTTGAGTACATGGCCTGCTTTTCCGAGACAGGGGAAGTGTAGGAAGAGTCCATGGAGGGGAGGTTTGCTTCTTTGATGTTCTCTGCTCTCCAAAGTTCTCTGCAGTTCCTTGCAGTCATGGGCAGAGCAGTAGCCATACGAAGGCGTGAAGTATCGACAAGAAGCTCAGAGACCTCGGCCTTCACCCTGCCTTGTGTAGCTGGATCCTGGACTTCCTGTCAGATCGCCGGCAGGTGGTAAGAGTGGGCTCCCTCACCTCTGTCTCTCTGACCCTCAGCACTCATACGCGCAGGGTTGTCTCCTTGGCCCCCTCCTTTACTCTCTGTGCACCCATGACGTGTCGCCACCCACAGATCCAATCTGCTAATTAAATTCCCTGACGACACTACACTGATTGGCATAATCTCAAATAATAACGAGGCAGCCTACAGAGAAGAAGTCATCACCCCGACACAGTGGTGTCAAGAAAACAACCTCTCCCTCATTGTGACAAAAACAAAGGAGCTGGTTGTGGACTACAGGAGGAATGGAGACAGGGACCAAATTCAACATTTCCAAGTCTGTTATTGACACAAAATGCACATTTTAATATTGAACATGACCCAATGTATTTTATATATTTTTAATGACATAAAACATATTTATAGATTGTTACTGACAGAGAATCGTATAATTTGTGTTCCGTGTGTTATCTGAATGTACTTGCCTGTGATGCTGCCACAAGTCAGTGTTTCTCTGTACCTGTACCTTCCCGTACTTGTGCACTTGGCAATAAATTCAACAGAACCTGAGAAATCTCTGTGAGATTTGATTAGTGATGATCATCTTGGCAGCTCGGTAGGTCGAATGTATGAGACAGTACACTGTTAAATGCAAATCCTTGAACAGTGTTGATGAGCAGAGGGATCTTAGACTCCAAGTTCATCGCTCCCTGAAAGAGACTGCACAGATTGATCGGGTGGTTAAGAAGGCAAATGGCGTGGTTGTCTTTATTAGTTGAAGCACTGAGTTGAAAAGTCGGGAAGTTGTGTTGCGGCTGTTGCGAGCCTGCGGTCGGACTGTGACTGTGTCTTTAAGAGCGCCGGAGTGAGGAGGCGGGACTATGACGTCAGTCACAGGCTGACGGCGCCAACTGTGGATTTAACCATAAGAGAGAGAGAGCGATCTGCAGACAGGCAGTCGGCCAGTCTAAAGAGAGAGAGAGAGAGAGAGAGACTGGAAAAGCTGATAGCTTCAGTTTGTCGCAGCTGAGGCTTGGAAATCTCCTATGCCCATAAGAGTGGGTTGATCATCGGTACAAGCAACCATGGAATTACAGGAAAGTTACTAGCGTGGGTGGAGCTTTGGCTGGTTGGCAAAAAAGAGAGAGTGGGAATAAGGGGGTCCTATTCTGGCTGGCTGCCGGTTCCCAGTGGGACCGTTACTTTTTTACGATGTACGTCTATAAGTTGGACTACGGTATTAATGGATTTGTGGCTATACTTGTCGATGATACAAAAATAGATGGGGGAGCAGGTGGTGTTGATGACACAGAGAACCTGCAGAGAGTCTGAGATAGTTTAGGGGAATGGGCAAATAAATGGCAAGTGAAATACAATGTTGGAAAGTGTATGGTCATGTACTTTGATGGAAGAAATACACGGGCAGACTATTATTTAGATGGGGAGAGAATTCAAACTGCACAGACGCAAAGGGACTTGGGAGTCCTTGTGCAGCATACCCCAGAAGGTTAACCTCCAGGTTGATCCGGTTGTGAAGAAGGCGAATGCAATGCTGGCATTCATTTGCAGTGGTATGGAATATAAAAGCAGGAATGTGATGTTGAGGCACTCGTGAGACCACACTGGGAGTATTGTGTACAGTTTTGGGCTTATTTTAGAAAGAATATACTGACATCGGAGAGGGGTCAGAGAAGATTCACGAGAATGATTCCAGGAATTAAAGGTTTACCGTAGGAGGAACGTCTGGCAGCTCTTGCGCTGTATTCCCTGGAGTTCAGGAGAATGAGGGGGGATCTCATAGAAACATTCCAAATGTTAAAGGGCCTGAACAGATTAGATATGGTAAAGTTATTTCCCATGGTAGGGGATTCTAGGACAAGAGGCACCACTTCAGGATTGAAGGACGCCCTTTTAGAATTGAGGTACGGAAAAATTACTTTTGTCAGAGGGTGGTAAATGTGTTAGATTTGTTGCCATGAGCGGCTGTGGAGGCCAAGTCATTGGGTGTATTTAAGGCAGAGTTCTTGACTAGCCAGAGCATCAAAGGGTAAGGATGAAAGCAGGGGAGTGGGGATGACTGGATGAAGTGATCAGCCCATGATTGAATGATGCAGTAGACCCGATGTGCCGAATGGGCTACTTCTGCTCCTATATCTTATGGTCTACCAGCCCGTGTCGGCCCCAAAAGAATCCCACTGCCCCATCTTTCCCCACAGCTCTGTGTCAGACCCAGAGTAATTAATTGTGGGAAGTAGAATTAAAATGCTCCCAGGCTGGAACCTCGGAGCATAAATCGGGAACGGATGCGCTCTGGGAAATGCACAACGGAAATGTGGAAACATTGTGGGCAGCACTTGCATGGGGTCCTGGACAGGTTTGTCCCACTGAGGCAGGGAAAGGATGGTAGGGTGAAGGAGCCATGGTTACCAAGAAATGTGGAACATCAAGTCAAGAGGTTGATTTCAGGTTTCGGAAGCGAGGCTCAGACAGGGTTGTAGGGTGGTACACGGCAGTCAAGGACGAACAGAAGAATGGAATTCGCAGAGCTGGAAAGGACTTAGCAACGAAGATGAAGGAAACACCCAAGACGTTGTTAATTTATGCGAAGAAGAAAAGGATGACTAGTTTGATGATTGGAACTGGTCTGGGGTAGAAGATGAAACATGCGCTGGGGTCGGGGAAGGTAGGGCAGGTCCTGAATGAAAACTTTACTTCAGTATTTACCAGTGAGCGGGATCGTGACGTTTGTGAGGACAACGTTAAACGGGCTGATGTGAGACAACATGTCGAGGTTAAGAGCGAGGGTGTGCTGGAAATTTTGAAAATCATCAGGATAGATAAGTTCTCTGGTGTCGTTGTGATGTACTGCAGGTCACTGCAGGAAAAGTGGGTTAGAAATTGCTGCACCCTTGGCTTTATCACTGGCCAGATGAATGTTGTCAGAGCTCTGGAATGTAGAAAATATTATTCCTTTGTTTTAAAAAAGAAGCAGAGATAACTGAAAATCATAGTCCAGTGAGTCTTACTTCTGTGTGGAAACTATTGGATAAGATTCTTAGAGAGAGTATTTATGAGAACTTGGAGTCCTGATTTGAAATAATCATTATGGCTTTCAGAGGGGCAGGCCATGTCTCAGAAGCCGTGTTGTATTTTGTGAGGATATGACAAAGCACATTGATAAAGGTAGCGACAGTGATCTGGTAACAATGGATTTTAATAAGGCATTTGATAGGTTTCACCATATTTCAGTATCCAGGGGAAGTTGTCTGGTGTATTCAAAATTGTTTTATTATCCCGAGAAGGCAGTAGATAATTACGCAGAGAGCATTTTCTCCCTGGAGGTTGGTAACCAGTGGTGATGTGCATGGATCTGTTCTGTGATCCCCTATTTTTAGTGGTTTTTTTTATAAATAAATGATTTGTTTAAGGAAGTGGAAGGGTGGAATTCGTAAGCTGGCAGATGATATGGAGATTTCTAGCGTTGTGGTTAGTGTAGAAGATTGTCGTAGGTTACAACAGGACATTTACAGGATACAGAACAGGGATGAAAAGTGCCAGATGGAGTTCAACATGGAAAAGTGTGGAGTGATTCACTTTGGAAGGACGAATTTGAAGGCAGAGTACGGGGTTAACAGCAGGATTGTTAGCAGTGTGGTGGAGCAGAGGGATGATTGGGTCAACATCCACAGATCCCGCAATGCCCCTTCAGACATTGATAGGCAGTTTAAGAAGACGAATTGGGTGTCAGCCACATTAGTTACGGGATTGAGTTCAGGAGCCACGAGGTCACGTTATAACTCTAAAAATCCTGGTTATGCCACACTTGGAATATTGTGTTCAGTTCCGAGCGCCTCATTATTGGAAGGATGTAGAAACGATAGAGAGGATGCAGAGGAGGTTTACCAGGATGCTGCCTGGATTAGAGAGCACGTGCTCTGATGATACTTTGAGCGAGCGATGGTGTTTCTTTTTGGAGCAAAGGCGGAGGAGAGCTGACTTGATAGAGGTGTACAAGATGATCAGAGGCATACAGTAGATCGAGTGGACAGCTAGCGACTTTTCTCCTGGACAGAAATGGTGCTTATGGCTGGAAGTAATTTTGTGGTGAGTGGATGGAAGTATGGGCAGAGTGAACATTACAGAGGGGAATAAGG
The DNA here is from genome assembly GCF_030028105.1 of Mobula birostris. NCBI lineage: Eukaryota > Metazoa > Chordata > Chondrichthyes > Myliobatiformes > Myliobatidae > Mobula > Mobula birostris. The sequence continues at coordinate 61,871,219 of NC_092382.1, forward strand.
TTAGACCTTGCGGGTGCTTATTAAACTGGAGCAGGACAAATTACGAGAGATTAGGCGGGAAGGAGGGGGAGTTAACAGGGAGCAGCTGTTTTTGGGCAAGTCCACATCTAACATGTGGAAGGTGTTTGAAGTCTAACTACACAGAGCACAGGACAGGTATGTTCCAGTCATGAGGAAGGAGAAGGATGGCAAGGTAGAGAACCAGGGATGTTGAGGGATGTCACGAATGTAGCCCAGAATAAAACAGAAAGTAGCTAAAGCTTAGGAAGCTAGAATCAAACAGAGACTTGGAGGATAAATAAGAAGCCAGATAAGAACTCCAAGAAATAAAAATGAAACTCGAGGAAAATTAGGAAAGCCATGACGGCCCAAAAAACTCCTTGGCACATACGATTAACGAGAATCT